>NC_079166.1:60330367-60352867 GCF_947568905.1 Ostrea edulis | reverse complement strand
CCGAAGATTCTACATGAAAGGACATCAAAAACAGACTTTCAAAAGCAAGAGCAGCCTTCAACAAGTTACGACCTATCTGGAAATCAAATCAAAATAGCAAGAAAACTAAAGTTAAATTATACAATAACAATGTAAAATCAGTACTAATGCATGGATGTGAATGCTGGAGAGTCACCAAAACAGACATGAGATCATTACCAAATTTCCACCACAACTGCCTGAGACAAATATGCAACTTGAAGATATTTTGGCCAAATACTATCTGAGCCTTTCCAAGCAAAACCCCACTGTATTTTTACGTCACAATGAAAATATGCGACGTAATTTTATTCGGGAGAAAAGAAAACATGTGACATTAATGATAACATATAAACGCTAACCAAGACGCCACAGAGTGGATATATTTTGAAAATCAAAATTAATCACTTGATCAATGCAATTTAAGGTACTGAAAATTCACCTTCCCAACCTTTGTGGAAATGGTTTTATTCAAATACACATGTACCTGTAAATAGGCTTTCATGCATTGAGAAATTTCAGAAAATTAATATTTTGTGTATGTATCGCGGTTAATCAATTTCCGTGATATCGGCTGCCATACAATATTAAAGTAGCGCATCGTCATAACATTGTGCTTGTCTTTGCTTGTAAACAAATTTGTGGAATCTAAAATTTAAATGATATATACTGGAATAAAACACTAAGTGCGATATTCATTTCCAATGTAAAAGTTTACAAGTATACTTTCGCAATTGACGGGCGAACAATGCTTGGGCCTGGTGTCATTTTCTATTTTCGTGTCGGCCTACGTACCGAAAAGAAACTTGTGGGTGCATTTCAATAAATAACGCATTCACCCACTACTGTATGCAGAATAAAACAAATACAGACCTACCAACGAAAGCATCAATAAATTTGCTCCGCGAATGAAGCGCCGATAAGTTTATTCCGCGATTGAAGCAAAATGATGGTACATTTAATGTATGGCGCGCAATACACAGCATTAAATTATGAAACGTAAAGTCAATTTAGAATTTTAATCCGATTGGGCCTATTCAAAATAAAGCTTCGATTTTTTTGTAATTTTTTTTAACGGATTCATTTGAAAAAAAGAAAATAAATATTCATGATGATATGAATATTCCTTAGCCAAAATGCAAGTTAATTAATTAATTAATAAATGAATAAATTCCTTACTTTTAAGATTTATTTCAAGCTGTATTGATTAAAAGATTTATTCATGTTAGTAGTGTTGAGTACTCGATAATATATATTTTTTAAATATTAACCTTTTTTATATTTACTTTATGTTTTCTTATTTTCCCTGGCTTTTTTGATCAGAAGAGAGGGTGACAAGGTTGGTTAGTTGGCCGGGATATGATCTTGTTTTGGTATCGGTATACTATTTCTAAATAACCCGTAGAGTACATATCTTATTGTTGTTTTAAATATAAAATTTAAACTTCATTTCAACATAAATAAAACAAATTAAATGTGGTGCATTTCGGGGCGGGGGGGGGGGGATATAAATGTAGTTGACATAGTTTGAATTGTATTGTCAAAAGTTGAACATGTTATTTCTACTTGTTTATTCTTTTCTATATTTATCAAGAATATATCATCTCTTCCACAAAATTAACACAACAATGATTGAATATTGTTTACCGTCCCTCTCGATATTTCACTCATATGGCATCTATGGAGACGTCACCACTGTCGGTGAAGGGCTGCAACATTTCGGCTTATACCAGTAAATGCTCGGCGCTTATGGCCTTTGAGCAGGGAGGTATCTTTATCGTGCCACACCTGCTGTGACACGGGACCTCGGTTTTTGCGGTCTCATCCAAAGGACCACCCCATTTGGTCGCCTTCTACGACAAGCAAGGGTACTGAGGACCTAATCCGGATCCCACAGGAAGGTTAGATAACAATGCATGGATAAATGCAGTAGTCTAGAGAAATTATGTAGGCCTACAAAGTGGAAGCTATAACATTTAACAGTAATAAAAACTAAAGTGATCGAAGTAAAGCAGCATCAGTTCGGACTCCATGAAGTCAATCAGAATTTTTATTTGATGCAAGTGCAGACATACTAAAGAATATTTACAGATTTTATAGATGCATCTAGTTAGGAATGATATATGTCCACACTTTTGTGACAATACTACTTTTCAATCGCCTAATAACGAATAAATATTTGAAACATTAGTTATATGGGTCTTCAATTTCTCCCCCCCAAGTAAAAAGAAAATATGATCGGCAAGATCATGGATTCTCCTTTGTCAATAAAGACATCTTTTATGGTACGCTTGCCGCAACACGGGACCTTCGTTGTGTGTGTGTGTGTGTGTGTGTGTGTGTGTGTGTGTGTGTGTGTGTGTGTGTGTGTGTGTGTGTGTGTTTTGTTCTTTTTATGTTGCTGTTGTTCTCACTTTAGGTCATATCTGATATCGCACGTATCGTTTTCCAGGGACGGAGGGGGTATGGAAGTTGGCTTCTTAAAAATACTTGAGCAGCCAAAAAGTTTTTCGCTGATCTTCAAAATTCTAGAATCCTGATTCGGGGAATGGGGGTAGGAGGAGACGGGAGCGTTGGAGTATTCTATTATGATTCACGGCAACTAATGAATATCTCAGACTTCATTTTCTTAAATCATAACGGCGTGGGGTAGGTTAGGGTCTTCTACCATGAGTGCTTAAAACGTTTTCACTTGCTTCATTTTCTTAAATTGTGGAGGGGGTATTTTTCTATTACTGCTCAGTACTTCGCTAAATAACTCTCATTTTTAAATCATTATACATTATTCCCATTCATTATTATTGCTAAAAATGGTTGGGGGGGGGGGCAGTCACCCAATATATCTTTAATTTACATTACAAAATAACCGTCCCAATAAAGGGGGGGGGGGCAGCCTGCTCTACCATTGATCTACCGCGTCCTAAAAATGAAAATATGATAAATGTTCAACACAGCACTGTAAATTATAACATGTTTCTTTTGTTTCAAGCACCGATAGCAGAAAGTTCCAAGTACAGTCTGCACTTTTTAAGGGTATTTTATTATTGATATCGGACAACAACACCTGCAAGACTACTTACTCCCTTCCGAACCCCCGTTCCGAGTATTTGAATACAGTTTTTTTTAAATCAGGCGTCAATCTCTTGTAATAATTTTTTAATTCAAAACATTAATAATCAAAGGATATGATTTTCATAGATATGTATCTAGATATAAATAGACTGGAAACATTATCTTGATTAATGTCGAAGTGTAAGGTGATGATAACGAACGATCAATCTCACAACTCCTTTAAGCAATGCAAAATAGAGAGTTGGGCAAACGCGGACCCCTGGATATAAATGTACCATAGGTGCATGGGATCATGTGCCTAGGATTCCATTATGATTTCATTTTGTGAAGCAAACAATTTTCATATTATATGAATATTTTTAAAGATAGATGCACTACTAGATCCAGGATTTGCGGTTACGGCGGGCGCAACTTTATGAGGTTGGGGGCTGCCTTGAGGCCCCCAGTGGGTCCAGGGGGAAACCCTGGTGGGGACCCAGGGGGCGAAACCCCCGGAAGCCCCTGGCTTTTATAGGCTTGAAATATGTCTCCTATTTAGTCATTTGTACTATTTTCTATCATTTTTAATAAGGTAAAATTAATAAAATAAAGCAGAGTTCCCCCAATAAAGTACTTCAAGAAATTAAGAGTTTGTCATTTAATTCTCCGGGAGTGGAAGGAATTAATGCTTCTTTTATTGTTTAGTACATTTTTCTAAACAAGAGAACACGATTTACCTTAAATTTGAAAATTTATAGGGGGGATCGCTAGCTGCCCCCCTCCCCATCTTAAAACTGCCACTGGATACACATGAATACTACTAAAACATCTTGAGATTTTACATATACGTAGTTGTACTCATGCATATCATCCGGTGCGTAATTTCAGCCAAATGGTCTCGAATGAATTATGAATATTTTAAACACGTATATCCATAACCAAACAAACAAACAATTAATTTTAAAAAATGCCCTAGTCATCAGGCGAGTCTGAAGGTAGTCCTATATTTCGTTAAACCTTTGTAAAGACAAAGGGTGAGGACAACACCCACCCTACTTCTCAAAAGTGACTTAACGTCAACGCAATAAAACGACGTCAAAGCAATATTTAAAACGACGTCATTGCTCAAATATAATTATTGTCTTTGATTACCTGTAAAATATTAACGACACTGAATATATCTTTAATATTTTTAGGGAATGATGCCCATGATGTATACATTCATTTAACATCAAAAAATAATTTTCGAAAAAAAATTCACATAAGGGGGGTTTTTGCTTGGAACTTCAAACGATCGTTGTCGCTGTTTCGTTTGATGGCAATGAACCACTTGGTTTTTTTAAAGCTTCATTTCTTGGGAAGCCTATCCTCGCTCACTGTTTGCACAACAAAAAGCTTACACCCTCTCAAAAATCGTATATACTCCGGAAGTCAACAGGAATGTAGACGAGTCTTGCGCCACCTATGTTAAATTGTGTATAAAATAAATCTGTTCACCGGAAGATGATTAATAGATCCTCAAGTGTTATTAGGAAATATTTAGTATTGTTACCTACATGTAGAGTTAAAATCTATTGTGCATTCCATAAACTTAATCTTCAGAATCTTTGCACAGCCCTATCTCGTAAAACTGCTGCAGATGATGGTATGAAAGACGCAAGTAAATGATGGTCATTTCCACCTCTGGCACAAGTCTCCGTAAGTGGTACCCTCTCATCGATGACCACGTTGTAAAGTCTAAAGGCTCATTCTATGATTTTGGTACACTTTGATGGTTTTCATAGTAAATATCCTCCAGTTATGTGCAGGCAGCTAGTGAAAAACATGTAGAAACAATGTATTGTCCGTGAGACATAAGGGATTTGACCCACGAACCACGAAATATGGCTTAGTGTTGAGATTAAGTGGGTTGTTTGTTGTTGTTTTTTTTATCAAAAAATGTTCTTCAGAATTTGTGCTTTAAGAAACTGTTTCTTATTGTTTTAAATTCCTTAATTGCACTGAAGAAATCTTGAAACAAATGACCTCGGTGCAGCTTAAATGTTACTTCCTTTACAGAAGGTTTTGTCACACGAGGTTTTATTACAGGAGGGTTGGTAAAAGTGAGGTCATTGGTAGAGCAACAGAAAACCCAGGATCCGGGAGAGTAGTCGTATTGAAGACACAACGAAATTAAGTTTGGAAAGATGCATAAAGACGGAAACAATTTTAAAGAATTCAAACTGAAATTGTAGATTCTTCACTTCTGAATGCTGATCATTTGGCGAAGGAGTAATGACTACCTATTTTAACATCTTAATAGGTTTTAGCAGGGCTCGATTGATTGATTGTATATTGTTTAACGTCACTCTCAAGAATAGTTTACTCATATGGAGACGTCACCATTGCCGGTGAAGGGATGCAAAATTTAGGCCTATGCTTGACACTTATGGCCATTTAGCAGGGAGGATTTTTTATCGTGCTACACCTGCTGTGACAGGAGGCTTTGGTTTTTGCGGTCCCATCCGAAGGGGCTTGAACTCACGACCTCACAATTACTCGGCCGGTGAATACAAATGGAAAATTATACAACATGGATAGAAAATATACAATATAAATGAAAAAAATTATACAATTCAAATGGAAATGGAAAATATACAAATGAAAGAAATATAATACACATGGAAAATCATACAATACAAATGAAAATGATAAAATATTGCAACGTTTGACATGCCATACAAATCTGCAGTGTGTGTGTGAATTTTTCTTGACATAATTCACTTTTTTCTTGTTATGAATTTTATTTACTTGTTCTAGTTGTTCCACTGTTGTATACTCTTTGAATTCGTCCTTCAAATCCGGCAGATCGTTAAATATGTGTGAATCAATATTGCTCTTGATATTTCAAAGACTGACATACAATTCTTTTTTTTTTTTTTTTTTTTTTTTTTTTGCTTTATATGATCGACGAATGAAGGTGAAGATAACCAATAGTGATCAATCTCATAACTCCTATACCCCCGGTAAGCAATTCAAAATAGAGAGTTGGACAAACACGGACCCCTGGATATACCAAAAGTGGGATCAAGTGCCTAGGAAGAGTAAGCATCCCATGTCGACAGGTCACACCCGCCGTGAGCCCTATTTCTTTATATAATTCTTAAACATTCGGAGATTGAACTAGAATATCCACTGTGCTGGCCTAACATGTTATTGATATAAAAGCAAGCGATCAATCTAATTGAAATCAGGTCCTACAATACGCTCACAATCGCTACGCAGACTGTACGGCGCGGATCTAAGAAGTCTGATTTTTATTAGATTGAGCAAGCGATGAGAATATCAAGATCTTCGGTAGTAGGGATTGATAGATAATTGAAATTATATTTTTGAAATTAGTTATTATTGAAGGGGAAAAAACTCCCAATGACTTAGATCCACCAAAGCTTTACTCTCTCTTCTTTTTTAAATAAAAAGATAAAAAGTGGGTTTTTAATTAAGTTCTCAGTAATTTCTTATCAGGTAAAATATATAAAAAGGTAAAATATATAAAAAGGACAAGGGTATATACATGAAAGATGAAGATAACGAATAGTGATCAATCTTATAATTCCTAATGTGCATTGCGATCAATAGGAATATGCACGTTATACACTAAACATTCTGATGAACAATACACATAATTTCTAAGTTTCCTTTCAAAACTTACCTGTTGCTGGATATCCACTTTACGGAAATATTAAATTTAGGTTTTATACATGACGAATATGCTACATAATCGGGATATAGGGCTCACGGCGGGTGTGACCGGTCGACAGGGGATGCTTGCTCCTCCTGGGCACCTGATCCCACCTGTGGTGTGTCCAGGGGTCAGTGTTTGCCTAACTATCTATTTTGTATTGCTTGTGGGAGTTCTGAGAATGATCGCTGTTCGTTATCTTCACCTTGCATAGTCGGAGGAAGAATACCGGTACACGACAGAATACCAGATTTGACCAGCTTTTCCAACATTGTAAAAATTTATCCATGTTTCATCCGCTAATATGTTACTCGAAGATGGTCACTAGTAGTTATTAGATACTCTCCCTCGGAGTGAGGACTACTAGTAACACTGGTCAGCAGTAGTTATTACTCTCCCCCAGAGTGAGGACCATTAGTAACACTGGTCAGCAGTAGTTATTACTCTCCCTCGGAGTGAGGACCACTAGTAACACTGGTCAGCAGTAGTCATTACTCTCCCTCGGAATGAGGACTACTAGTAACACTGGTCAGTAGTAGTTATTACTCTCCCTCGGAGTGAGGACTACTAGTAACACTGGTCAGCAGTAGTTATCACTCTCCCTCGGAGTGAGGACCACTAGTAACACTGGTCAGCAGTAGTTATTACTCTCCCCCGGAGTGAAGACTACTAGTAACACTGGTCAGCAGTAGTTATTACTCTTCCTCGGAGTGAGGACCACTAGTAACACTGGTCAGTAGTAGTTATTAGATACTCTCCCTCGGAGTGAGGACGACTAGTAACACTGGTCAGTAGTAGTTATTACTCTCCCTCAGAGTGAGGATCACTAGTAATACTGGTCAGCAGTAGTTATTACTCTACCTCGGAGTGAGGACCACTAGTAACACTGGTCAGTAGTAGTTATTAGATACTCTCCCTCGGAGTGAGGGTCACTAGTAATACTGGTCAGCAGTAGTTATTACTCTACCTCGGAGTAAGGACTACTAGTAACACTGGTGTGTGGAAGTTTAGTCTGATGGCGACTGTAAGTGAGTGGTCGGTGCCTGTTTCCCTTACCCATACTGTAAAATATTCTATCTAAACCTTCTGGTTATAAAATAGATATAACACTATATACGTTCGAAGTCCAATTTTATTCATGAACCAAGATAATGAAATCCGATTTAGAAGTAATTGGCCATCCAGTCCAGATACTTGGACACTCTAACATACACACTTGGGTACGATCCATCACAGGTGCTGATGCCCCACGAGGTCACTCCGGCCAACATGTAACCACCATTCTTCCAGCAGACGTAGGGACCCCCGCTGTCTCCCTGAAATTCAGTTTTAAAAAAGATAACTGTAAGTGTAAATATCTCTCAGCTTAAAGACAACAGCGCTGTCTTCCTGTAGTGCAGCAGATATTAGAGTGAACTATGAGAATGTCTCTATTATATTCCCTGATTATCGGTTATGTACATGTATATTACATTAATGCATGTCTGTTGCAAACTTGTTCGATCCAGTTTTCAGTACATGTATCACTTGTCTGTGTAATCATTACCAAATACATGTACGTAACATCCTCAATGTCAAAGGGTGCATTGGCTTCTCCGTTTAATGTAGCGAATGGGTCAACCATATGATATTTAGTACTTAAATCTAGTTTATATTGACTTTAAAATACGCGGGTTATGATTTTTTTTCTGCAATACTAGCTACCTTCATCACCCGATGAAATCATATGCTTGGTCATAATTATGCAGATTCTGCACTGCGTGATACGGGTGACGTCACAATAGCCTATATCAACGACCGGTCGAAAATCCATATATCTCATATCAAACCGGCGTGCAAAAATACATATCAAGCCGGAAATTACGTAATACTATTCGCTCATATATGTAATAATCGTTGTAACAAAGTCTTTACCTTAGTAAATCAATGTATTTTTACTGCAGTAAAACAATAGATCAGAGTTTTTACCATGATTAACCAACGTACATTGTATCAAATAAAGTTTTTAATGTTGTTAATCAAGATGTTACCATTATAGTCAATGCATGTATCAACGTTTTTCACATAGTAAATCAAGGTAGGCAATGTATCAAATATTTTTTTTTGATTTTTCTTTATAAACAAAGTGCAATAAATTAACCAACGTGTGATAAGACCGGCGTGCAAAAATGCATATCAAGCCGAAAATTACATATTCGCTCGTAATAATCGGTGTGTATCAAAGATTTTACCGTATTGAATCAATGTACCAAGGCGTTTACTGTAGTAAAACAATATTTCAAAGTTTTTACCATAATGCATTTAACCAATGTATGTAGAAAAATTAAGTTTTTACTGTTGTCAGTCAAGTTTTTAACATTTATATCCTACAGTAAATCAAAGGTGTTTTTACCATAGTAAACCAATGTAGGTGATATATCAAATATTTCTTGATCTATCTTTAAATTGCAATATGTTAACCCGAATACGATAAAAAGAATAAGTACCATCATGTAAAAACAGCCCTAGAACCCTACATCAGATTAACACACACGCCCTCTCAAAAACACTACACTGTATGCATACAAGATTTATTAATAAGTATAAAAAAGTGTAGTATATGATAAATAGAATATTACAGGCTTAAATCCATATCATATGTCATATCATCCCTCGGGCTTCATAACAGTCCTCGGGCCCCACATGGGCCTTCGGCTGATATGACATACATGTACGATATGGATTTTAGCATCTAATGTTCACAGTGACTATATATTGTATAAATATTGCATGTAGTTAAGGGTAACATTGAAAATTTTCACCCCGAGCAAACCATTGTCAACCGAGGCATAGCATATTACAAACGCTCAAACGACGTCGTCTGTCAGTCTACGGCGAACCGTACGCGCATAAATATGGCTCATATGATAATCTTTATAATATCAGCCGTTGTCAAGTAATGTAACCTGCTGCTACATGTAGATACTATCACCCTGGAGCGCGTGCTTGCTATTCTCAAAGGGAAATATCATGTTTTTAAAAGTGCTCCTGGACCAATCAGATTCTGGTATGTATGGATAGATGTGTGCATGTACAAATGTAGTTAAGCATATATGTATGTATATTACGGTATATACATGTACAGAGAGCAATATCAGAGAGTAACATCATGCATTTTAATTGTGTATTGGCACGGAACAACTGACTTACATTGCAAGCGGATTTCCCCGACTCATAAGGGCAGATATGGGTACTGTAAATGGCGGCACCGCTGATAGATGACCAGCGAGATTGACACTCAGTATTAATAATATTAGTCATCTTAGCTTCCATCAAAACTTCGGAAGTGGATCCACCTAGAAATAAAGAATTTCTTGTAACAGTAATATGCATGCACGTTTGTGTCACATTATATATTTTGCGTTTACAAAGCAACAATCGAATTTAAAAATGTCAACATTATTATATTGATATACATGTATACGTTGTCCTTTAAAGTAAAACGCGTTTATAGCGCTGGGGACAAACAATTTATATTCGTTATGAACTGTATTGGTTATATACAATAAATTCATTATATGTTTATAAGTTCATGGAATAACAATCACTTTACTGTAAGCGTGAATTCATTATAAGCATGCTCACTATAACTGTGTTTTACTGTAAGCGTAAATTCATTGTAAGCGTGTTAACTATAACAGTGTTTTACTGTAAGCGTGAATTCATTATAAGTGAATTCACTATAAGTGTTTTACTATACAACATCTAATGTCTGCTGAATGACGTGATTTTTTAAACACTCTTTCTCTAAGGAAATTGACAATTTTTCTTCACTGTGAGAAATACCTCCTGAAGTTCTCCCCCACCCGGTGATGTAGCAGTCAGGGTTGTTTGTGAAATCCTCGTTAGAGTTAGTGGGTAAGGTGGCCAGTTTAATATTCCCTCCTATGATAAAGGACGAGTCCAGTTCCAACAGAGCTATGTCATTAGGGTAACCGGCAATGCTGGAGGAGTACTGTGGATGCTATAAACGCATAGACACAAAGTTAGTTAAAGTTCAATGTGTAGTTTAATAACAGTGTAAATGCTTTTTTTTAATTTCCCCCAGCTATTGCTATTAGATATTATGTATGTTGTATTAATCGACAGACATTGTCTACGCGATGCTAACTCTCAAGTTCAGGGATAGAGAGAGGGGCGTACATCTTGATAATGACCTGAATACTTAAGAAGATCGAGTTTCTAAAATGTGTATTGTACCCTTATTATTCTTTTGATGGTACTCGTTTCCCCTTCATCCTTCAACACTGTATGGATACCAGCTTCAATCCGCATACTGTCTATTTGCCCACTAAAGTTACAAGAGTGTAAATTTCATAGAATGCATTCAAACATTTAAAGGATTTATCAATGACAAAATTATTTTGACATACACACAACACGTGTGATATACACACGACACGTGTGTCAAGAACAAATACTGAAGATGCATGATTAAACTCACCCAACACAGTGTGCAGCAGTGACAACCCAGTTTGCTCTGACAAGAGATCCTCCACAAATATGATTATAGGATCCCCGGGAGTATACTTGGAGGGACACCTGCCAAGGCCATGCTCCTGGGAATGCTTCAACACCGTTCACGATACGTAGGAAATTGTCCTGAAACGTAATTACCGCTAAGTTCACATATTTTGCTACATCTATCGATTTGTTTTAGATGAAAGTCGTTCAATCAATGGGGCAGAAAAATATAGTAAAGTATTGGACATTCCATATACATTTCCTCAACAATTGAAATTTCTCGGTCAATATGATTAAAGACAAGCAATTTCCCTGGACCACCGGGAAAAAAAATAAGGAATCGTATCGATTTGGAAGTTCTTTATTTTTGGTCCGATGTTGGGGAAATGAAGTGCTACATATATATTCATAATATAAAACATGTGGAAGTGAATGTAATGTTCTGATTCTTTGTTTATCGCAACCAAACGAAAAGCTATAAATTATCAATCATATTAGTCCACGGTATGATTAAAGAAAATATCACGCAAATTTAATAATTTTTACTCGGCGAATACTGAACTTCACAGATGGTTAAATCATCATATTGACCATTGTAGAGATGACTTCTGGTAAAATCCCCTTTCCCTGTTTTGTTCAATGTCAACGGTTTGTTTGCGTATTTGTTTCACAATATATTTAACCCAAATACTGGTTTTATTTCATAAAAAATATAACTCACACCGAAACCGCTTTTATAAATGTCATTTCCTCATGTGATCAGTGATACGTCAATCATATAAACGATTTCTATGAGAGGTTTAATTTGTTCAAATAAAAACAGATCTATGTTAAATATTTGTGACGAATATACGTTAGATATTTGTACCAAAGAAAAAGAAATCAAGGGAGGTTAACGGACGCTCTGTCCACAAGCACCTGTTGTTTTTATGCTATATGTATATATATAGTAAGCTTTTACTACCTTTGGTTTTAAAGCCAGCTCACGTAATATTTCCTTTGCAGGCTGGTAAATATTGGGCTCCATAGCCGCACCTTAAACAAAGACCGCATTAAAACATCTTAAACACTGGATCACCATCTCACCTAAGGAATTCAGTAACAATATGATTCATACATGACGAATATGCATAAAAAGGGACATTTGCTTTGAATCTGTCTTTATATCTCTAATTTCTAAACTATATCACCAGTCTCCCCCTTCTCCCCTCCTACAACCTTTCTCTCTTTCTTAAAGCTGTACATTATCCGATGTTTATGTATTATTTTTGTACATAATTACTTTTAAGCAGATTAATTAGTGTTAAAAGTTATTAACTTTTCCTTAACCACATGCTTGATAACATTTGCATGTAAAAGAAAACAGCGAGAAGATTATTTAGAAAGTAAACATAGTGTGGTACACATAAAATCATCCGGAACACCTCGGGACTTTCGCCGAAAACACGGTGTTTTTCAGTGAAAGGCTCGGGGTGTTCCGGATGACGCATATATTATACATTGGGTAGGCGTCTATAAATAGCCCCAAGCACGCCAGGGGAATCCCAACATGATGAATTAATTAAGACGTAACTGTCTAATTTTAAGGCTGAAAGCGTAAAACAACGAATTACTAAGAGGTATTTGATATTTTTATTTCTATCAAACTTATGGTACGGTATTGTTGTAACAAAATACACAGCTTTACACAGATAAGACCACTAATGATCTGAAAATTTGAACTGGTCACGTGACTATCACTTGAAAGGGCAGAGTGACGCTATTGTTTGTAGACACCGATTTAAAATCAAATAATATTGGTTAAAACAGATGAAATAATGTATGACATATCATACATCCTTATAACTACATACGTGCGATGATTTAATAGCGTTTTTACTAGATGAAAAAAATGTAATTCGGACCATACAACTTTAATTTGTTGATTTAAACAATTATCTTTAACCCATTTGATGAAAGAAGGATGTAGAACTTACAGGAAAGGCTGAGGAAAGCGACGATAACAGCAACCTTCATGTTGTAGGTCGGTGAGAAGTCTTCTATCCACCTTCCATTCCAGCAGCATTTTTATACTGTTTTAAGGCTGTCCATATGATGCTTTCACACCTTAATGGCTACTCTCTGGTCACCTGAATGGTTCTAAATAAAGTAAATCAACAACTTTCCACTGGTCACGAGAAAAAGACCATCCCTGTGTTACTGAAGGGGGATATTTACATAGCTGGTAATTTACAACCGTCCGTTATGTGAAACGCATGTAAATTCTATTTGTGATAAATGAGTTATTGAGTTTGTAAATTATAACAAAAGAGCCTTGGAGTAGCATTTTGTGTATGTACATGTACTTTGTTATATATATAAGTGTAACACACGTCCTCTTACAAGCTGAAAGAAGAGGAGTATTGGTACATGTCTGTCTGTATTGCTGTCATATTCCTGTCGAAATTTTCTATATTGTCTCAACAAAATATATTTTCTTTATATGTAACGCAGACTGATTTTAAAATGTTCTGAAGCAGTGGTAGATCCAGGAATTTCTTAATGGGGCGCAGTAAAAGGCTCCGTGTTTGGGGGCTGCCTTGAAGTTCTTCGTGAGTCCAGGTGAAATCGTAATAGGGGCCCTAAGTGGTGAAGCTCCCTAAAGCTACTGAGGTCTGATTAAACAAGACGTCTGTATTTTAGTTTTTGTACATGTTTCTATAAAAATGGATCTTATTCGTGACAGGGGTGGAGGGTGGGGTGGATCCACACTGTGCAGTATATGTACCAATTACGTTCCTCTTAGTAAACATAAATGAATTTCGAGATAACTTGTTCGTCTATTTTTTGTTTAGTGAGTCCTGGTCCGAAGAAGCTGTTCGTTTTTGATAATCTTCTTTTTAAAATATTTTAAATGTATTTTATAGTAATTGTTTCTTTGCAATAGATCCGGATTAGAATAGGTCCTCAGTGCCCCTTGCTTGTCGTAGGAGGCGACTAAATGGTGCGGTCCTTCGGACGAGACCGCAAAAACTGAGGCCTCGTCTCACAGCAGGTGTGGCACAATAAAGATCCCTCCCTGCTTAATGGTTATTGGCGCCGAGCATAGGCCTACATCTTGCAGCCCTTCACCGACAATGGTTACGTCTCCATACATGTATGAGTGAAAAGTTCTCGAGTGACGTTAAACAATATTGGTATTGGTAGTTTTAATGCAAGATAGAATTGGAGAAACTGATTTTACTATTTATTATATAGCTAATAAATAATCTAATATAAAATCTGTTAGGGTTCAATATCCTGAGAATTTATTGAACGTCAACTTTGCATTGCGTAAATTGTATACGCCCGAAACATTCCGAGTATGAGCGTTCAATATTGACGTTACCGTAACGACGTAAACAAGCCAAAATGGCAGACGACTGTCCTCCGAATCTGACAGCGCCGGTATTTCATATTTACTTTAAGCAAAATGTTTTACTGTACATAAATTATGATGTCCCCATTTACAAAATCAGTTTGCTTCATGCATTAATGACGGGTTAAATATTGAACAGTTAAGAAATGCTTGCTGTTATTACACACTGCCAATATTGATGAATTATCGTCTATTTTGGAGTAGTTTAAGTGTAAAGGAATATAATTTAACAACTAAATACTTTCGCTATATAAGAAAAGGGTTATTGAACTTATATAGGTGAATATTGGCACTCGTTGGCTGTCAAAATGCACTCACAAGCTCGTGTATTTTCACAGCCAACTCGTGCCAATATTCACCAATATAAGTTCAATAACTCTATAATATTTGATTATGAAACAGAATAATGTATTCAAAAACTCTCTCATTCTATTTTCATCTAATTTATGCAAAAAATCTCAGGGTTTGACAAAAATGCCATGTGTATTTAGTTTCCCCTCTGAAACTTAGGAATAAAACGTACAGGACATTTTGTTTAATATTACTCAACACCACACAACTTAGAAATATTTTAATTTGCTTTCACTGATTTGTAGAATGGTAATTCCTCTGCGTAAAGTTGCGGTAAATACATGTAGCATAGTTTTTAAACACCTGCAATTTGGTCGCATATGCAAGTATTACAAAATATACAACATTGAAAAATAAAGGCAGGATTATTTAATATTTAAAACCATTTCTTTGCACGAAACATGATATAAACTGTGAATTCGTCTCAATATAATTATATTGCATCATACTAGATATATACGTTTTATACACGCATTTATTTTCATTCAAAGTACATCTAGATATACATGTATCGATTGATTGAATATTGTTTTACGTCCCTCTCGAGAATATTTCACTCATATGGAGACGTCACCACTGCCGGTGAAGGGCTGCAAAATCTAGGCCTATGCTCGGCGCTTATGGCCATTGAGCAAGGAGGGATCTTTATCGTGCCACACCTGCTGTGACACGGGACCTCGGTTTTTGCGGTCTCATCCGAAGGACCGTCCCATTTAGTCGCCTCTTACGACAAGCAAAGGGGTAATGAGGACTTATTCTAACCCGGATCCACACGGGAATACATGTATCGACAGCATTAAACGCAGGGGCCTTTGGTTGGTATAATAGCAGTGAATATGGACAGAAATATTTCGTGACAACTGTGTTGTGAAAAACGGCATACGGATGTAAACACTTAAGTGGTTAACAAGTGTTGGTCATCTAATCTTTGGCCGGTCAATGGTATTTCTACGCGTATCAAGTAAAAGGTATAAATTTCATTTTGTGTGATAAACCATCCTGTAAATCTCTCTCTCTCTCTCTCTCTCTCTTTTCTCTCTCTCTAGTAAAATTGTAGAGAAAGACCATGTTATAAGTGATAAGTAGAAAATCATATCATGATGACCAAGTACTCCTGATCTACATTTGATATTAATTGCACTTGGCGCTTTCGCCGTGGTGTTCAGTGTTTCGGAGTGTAACACTTTCTAATAAATACAAAAAAGAGTACTTTGTACTTCGTTATTCAATTTAGGTTTGAATAACTTTACAAAATAGTCCTCTTTCTTTAAGTGTCCATTATTTTCTAAAACTTTACAAAACGGAAAGTTTCCATTAGCACATTCAAAATGTCCACTGCAGGCTTTATTCCTTCTCTCACCAGAGGGCGCGTTACGCAAGCTCCACTTACACCTCTGTCAACGCTTGGAATCACGTGGCAATATAAGCACATGATACATGTACATGTATAAACATTCTCGTTTCCTTTCCCTTTAAAAGTTCTAGCAACAGGTGATACGTCAGGCTCTTTCCATAGCCCACTGGTACTTTTAAAAAGTGCATTTGTACCATATAGCTCTCTTATTTTACAAGTTTTCTTGCAGTTTTTACAGCCTTTATTACTTTTAATTCCATGTTTACATTTAAATCTCCACCACTTACATGTCCAATATTTATACGCATAATACGAAGTAGTTTCAAATTTAAGATCAGAAAACAGCGATTTAAAAAAAATTATGTTAAGGATATATTTAGTCCAAAATATAAATGTTGGATATTAGAAACTTTTACTAGATTTCTGTAAACTGATCGTTGACAGAGGTATAGTGCGAGTAGCACACTGAACTCTGGGACGTATTCCTACATGAATATTTGTTGTTTGTGAGCAATCACACGGTCGGCTAGTGTGGTTCCGGTCTGACCTATATAATTTTCCCCACAGGAAGTAGAAATCATGCAATATCTTAAATTTCTAGATTTGCATGACATATTGGTATACGTACAGTGAACGTTTTGTCACATTTAGATGTAAATGAACTTCTGTTTTTAAATATGTACATGTGCCATAATGGGGACCTATACATTTGGAAATGTACATTTTTCTTCATCAGATGAAGATCTGGCGTTCGTTAACAGTTTTTTAAGGTTTACTCAGGTGACCTATTGCAATTGGATGTCGTCCGTCGTCGTGCGTTCCCAATTGAAATTTTTTAACTTCTTGATAACTACAAGTCCTATTTTATTAGTCCCCTACCAAAGAAGTCGAAGGGGACTTTAGGTTTGCGCTCCGTCCGTCTGTCCGTCATTCCAATTTTCCGCACTTTTTTCTCTGTTCTTGCAGATATTTATTTTATATTTGGTACATTTCTTTGCCATAACAAGTTACTGATCAAGTTCGAATTTGGTCCCGGTCCGTTGATTGTTTACTTCGTTATGGCCCTTGGACTTGATTAGAAAAATAGTGTGAATTATCAGTTTTCTAGACTTTTTTTGGTTTTGGTTGCAGATATTCATTTGATATTTGGTACATTGCTTTGCCATAACAAGTTACAGATCAAGTTCGAATTTCGTTTCGGTCCGTTGATTTTGCATTAAGTTATGGACCTTGGACTTAGAAAAATAGCATGAATTATCAGTTTTCCGGACTTTGTTTAGTTGTGCTTGCAGATATGTCTTTGATATTTGGTACATTACTTTGCCATAACAAGTTACAGATCAAGTTCGAATTTCGTCTCGGTCCGTTGATTTTTCATTAAGTTATGACCCTTGAACTTAGAAAACTACATGTAGCAAGAATTGTTAGTTTTCATCTAAGTTTCTTATCTCTGTAGATAAGAGTATTACAGTTGATTTCCTATCCTGGTTCCCCAATTTTCCCTTTTACCATAACCTACATAATGAACTTTGAATAATGTTGTGGTACAGTCCTTTTTGCAACCGGTAGGGGACTATGTATTGCTATGCAATACTTTCAGAATCCTTGTTCAAATTAGGTATGATGCACATTTGGGACAAGGGGGACATAAATTGTAAATTTCAGGACACCAGCACCCTTGGGGCCCTATTGGTGGGGGGAAAACTTGACTAAAATTGACCAATTTGCAAAACTCTTCTCCTCAAAACCGCATATGTGTAAGAAAAACTAAATATATAGTGATATAGAGCAGGAAAGCCTCTGCAACAATTAATTGTAAATTTCATGATCCCCGGGATAGGGGTTCTAACCCCAGGGTGGGGCAAAACTTGGTATATAGTCTTTATGTGTAAAACACTTAAATAACATCTTTCTTTAGTGCTACTGATACTAAATTGAAACTCAATGGATATTTAGAAAGAGGAAGTTTTACCAAAATTGTAAATTTGATGAACCCCATAGTTGGGGTTCTGACCCCAGGGTGGGGCCAAACTTAGTATATAGTTTTTATGTGTATGTTTGCTGATACTGTATAAAATTTAAACGCATACTTAGGAATGCCAGAAAAGGATGTACAAAAAATGATGAATTTCACAATCCAGGTTTTGACTCTAGGTTGGATCAAAATTAGTCATATGTTTTGAAGTATTCATGTTAATACACCAATTATATTATGTAAAGTCTTTAATCAGTGTATGCACGTTTGAGGGCAGTGAAGTTGTAAGAACACATCTTGTTTTATACTGTTGCTGAATATTAGAATTTAGCTTAAATATTAAGAATGGGACACGTTTTTCTAGTTTTCATGTTCAAATTTGAATGTGCAGTTCTACTCAACAACAAAGAAACTGACTGGTTTGCCGTGAACTCAGGAGTAAGACAGGGTTGTGTTATCTCGCCTAAGTTATTCCTCATTGCCATCGATTGGGTCATGAAGAAAACAACAAGTGACTCAAAAAGAGGGATTACATGGTCCATTTTCTCCACCTTAGAGGACCTTGATTTTGCTGATGACATTGCCTTATTGTCATCTCGGCATTATCATATGCAAGAAAAGACACAGACTCATCCATTTTGCAAGCCAAATAGGACTCCAACTGAACGTAAATAAAACCGAAGAAATGAGATTTAATGTGACATCTTCAAGTAGACTGAAAGTCAATGGTAACGAGATCAAGCAAGTAGACAAATTTGCTTACCTAGGATCAGTGGTAAGCGCCGAAGATTCTACACAAAAAGACATCAAAAACAGACTTTCAAAAGCAAGAACAGCCTTCAACAAGTTACGACTTATCTGGAAATCAAATCAATATAGCAAGAAAACTAAAGTTAAATTATACAATAACAATGTAAAATCAGTACTAATGCATGGATGTGAATGCTGGAGAGTCACCAAAACAGACATGAGATCATTACCAAATTTCCACCACAACTGCCTGAGACAAATATGCAAGATATTTTGGCGAAATACTATCTCAAATACAAACCTCCTGCAATTGACAGATTCCTCCTGCATTATCAAAGAGATACTACAAAAACGACTCCGGTGGCTTGGACACGTCTTGAGAATGGATGGAACAACAATACAAAAAGGGCTTTACGTTGGACACCACCAGGCAAAAGACCAAGGGGAAGACCAAAAGCAACCTGGCGAAAGACGGTCGAAAATGAGCTAAAGAGTCTTAACTTAACTTGGGGAGAAACAGAGGCAAAAGCAAAAAACAGAGCTGAGTGGCGAAGTCTTGTATTGACCTTATGCTCCGACTGGAGCGAAGAGAATAGGTAGGTGGGTATGTACAAATGAGCGAACTTTCACATAAATACATCCCAAATGAGGCAAACCTTTATTGCACACTGGACTCGTGGTATGTTATACCAGGTGTAGAACTAAATTCAAATACAAATTCAATTATCTTTAGTAGATTAAAAAAAGATCGATTTAAAAAGGCTATGTCAATGGGGAAAATTGTATTGGGGGAGGCTTTTATTCATTGGATAGGCTCACAATTCTTTTTTAGGCAGAATCCCGATTAAAGGAATAAAATTTGTAAGGGGTTAAATTATAATTCAGGTCTTTTTCCGTATGTTTATTCTATTCGTTTTATTTAGGAAACAACATACTGTCACAATCTGGGGGCGGGGGGGGGGGGGGGGGGGGGGGGGGGCAGAAAATGATTATAAGATATACTCGTATATACATTGATGTAAAATATATGGAACGATGGATGACTTCCCGTTCCCTCTATAATTTCTGTTTCCTTTGAGTCTACAAAATGCTGATTTCTTAAAGCTGTATGGTCCGAATTACAATATTTTTTTCCATCTCGTAAAAACGCTATTAAATCATCGCATGTATACAAATAACCGCGTCACTCTGCCATTTCAAGTGACAGTCACATGACCAGTTCAAACTTTCAGATCATCGGTGGTCTTATCTGTGTAAAGTTCTGCATTTTGTTATATCACTACCGTACCCTGCAAGGCGAAGATAACGAACAGTGATCAATCTCATAACTCCTACAAGCAATACAAAATAGATAGTTGGGCAAACACGGACCCCTGGATACACCAGAGGTGGGATCAGGTGCCTAGGAGGAGTAAGCATCCCCATACGTTTAATAGAAATAAAAATATCAAATGCCTCTTAGTAATTCGTTGTTTTACGCTCTTTCAGCCTTAAAACTAGACAGTTGCGTATGAGTTACTACATCATTTTGGGATTCCCCTGACGCGCGTGGGTCTATTTATAGACGTCTATTATGAGATGATTTATATATGTAGCCACCATATTTACTTTCTAAATAATATTCGCACTGTTTTCTTTTACATGCAGATGTTTTCAAGCATGTGATTATGGGAAAGTTAATAACTTTATAAAGTAATTAATCTGCTTTAAAGTAATTATGTACAAAAATAATACATGAACATCGGGTCATACAGCTTTAATTTTTGCACAGAATATTTTTCCATTCCGTTCGTTTTCCGTTTCGCGTTTTAGCAACACCCCTATATGGGACCTGACGATTTTCCATTTTTCGGCGATTTTTTTAAGGAAAAAAAACTTGTAAATGTTCTCACATAATTACATTACCCATTCGATTTTCATGAATCTTTCAGACATTTTCAAACATGATTTAAACTTTAATTTTATTTCGAATTTGGATTACGTTACTTCCGGTTCCAGAAGTTGGAGTTCTGATCATCTCCTCCAATAGTATTGAGGATTGCTAAGAATCTCCTTCAATAGTACTGAAGATGGCTAATAATCTCCTCCAATAGTACTGAAGATGGCTAAGAATCTCCTCCAATAGTACTGAGGATGGCTAAGAATCTCCTCCAATAGTACTGAGGATGGCTAAGAATCTCCTCCAATAGTACTGAAGAAAGGGAAATGAAACGGTTTATGTTAGACAGTTCAATCTTCATACTTGTGTCATAACGCATTTAAGTAAACTGGATGTCACAGTCCAGGACGCCGTTTAAGTAAACCTGGATGTCACAGTCCAGGACGCCCGTCTGGGCTCAAAAAGACGCCGTTAACATTTCATGAATTTCCACGCGTTTTCTTTTTATCCTTTCAACCGTAAACATTATGTTAAGATATGTGGAATGATTAATTGATTGCATATTATTTAACGCCCCTATCGAGAATCTTTCACTCATATGGAGACGTCACCATTGCCGGCGAAGGGCATGCCCACGACCTTTGAGCAGAGAGGGATCTTTATCGTGCCACACCGGGTGTTGCTAAAACGCGGAACAGAACGGAAAATATTGTATGCAATTATGTTATGAAGAGGTCAGAATTTTGCAAAATAAAAGGTTTACTATCATGAACAAACTAGCTAGGGAAGCAGAAATTACAGAGAGAGCGGAAAGTCATCCACATAATCCACCGTTTCATATACATTGTACTCCATACTAATGCATATGCATTTTAAAATCATAACTTGCTATGAAAAATATTCATAAAGATAAACAATCATACTGAAAAAGACTTGAATTTTCAAATTTTATATCCAATGAAGAAACCCCCCCCCCCCCCCCCCCCCAAACATAAACATAGCCTTCTTAAATCGAACTTGCTTTAGTTGCTTATATTCGTAATTTAGTTCTACACCTGGTATAATACAGGTATATATTTATGTATCACATCAAATTTTAAAGCGAACGAGTCCGGTGTGTATAAAGGATTTGGGATGAGTTTATGTGAACGTTCGTTCATTTACTGACATCCTGCGGATTAGTGTTGAACCCGAAGAGATACAGTGGGAAAGAAAGATTGAAACAGAACCAATGAAAACTAGGGTAAAGTTTACAACTCAGAGTATGAGAAATTAACAGATATGAAATAGCTAAAAGACTAACAGACAATTTATGCTTGAATGGAATTAAATGGTCATCTCATTATTAATTTAAATATTAAGATACAAGTATTTGGTTTTTAAATAAACCGCTATGTAGGTTTGGATTGCTGCGGTCACTAAGTCCCTGTTACTTAAAAATGATATATCAAACACGAGATGTCTAACTTGCTGACTTAATAAGATCATGAATTGTCGTTGT
>NC_079166.1:60250367-60325367 GCF_947568905.1 Ostrea edulis | reverse complement strand
GATTTGTTTATTGTTTCTCGAATCTAATCTCCCTTTAATTGGTTATCATGGACGTGTTTACCAGAGACTCGTGAACGCACCTGTACTTTGTATAATATTTATCAGTGAAGTGTGATTTCTCGTTCAGTAGTGGAAACTCAGCATTGCTTGCAGTTTTATCAGTTTCTTATATCGATTAACAAAAATAAAGAGTTAAACGTATAATGCTGTGTTGGTTTGTTGTTGTAATAGTCAATCTGTTACTAAGAAACACGATATCAACAAATGAAGCATTAAATTCATCAATGTCCTTTACCTGTGTGTGACTGTGACTGTCTGTTGCAATCTATGCTTTAACCAACAACGTATCGTCAATATTATATAAAACCATGGATTTACAATTTGAGAAAGAAAACTTCCTTCTTTTGAAAAAAAAGAAGACTTACTTGGGTATAGGATTTAAATTTTTGTTACGAAATGGTAGTACTCGGAGTGGACGGTCCTTCCCGTAGCTGTGGCAGTCAGCACCGTGACTTATTTATACAATTTGTAGTGTGTACTCCTCCTCCCACTGATATCAAACGTTGAACCTGGTGATTAATAGTACGTGTCTTTACAAGTAGAAGAGACTGACACAGAAATACATCAAAAATAAGATTACGTATGAAAGTCGCTGCACAGTGTCTTGTTTCGTAAACTCGTAACCGCCTCCTTCTCAGGGGGATCCGAGGTGTACGCGACAAAATAAGCTATGACTTACAAGTTTTTAATGATTGATTGATCGATTGAATGTTTAACGACCCACTCGAGAATGTTTCACACATAGGGAGATGTCACCATTGCCGGTGAAGGGCTGCACAATTTAAGACTGCTGTAACATGGGGCTTCATTGTGGGTTTTTTTCTTCGGTCTTATTCGAAGGACCGCCCCATCTATTCGCCTC
Source organism: Ostrea edulis (assembly GCF_947568905.1). Lineage (NCBI taxonomy): Eukaryota > Metazoa > Mollusca > Bivalvia > Ostreida > Ostreidae > Ostrea > Ostrea edulis. The sequence goes on along the minus strand of NC_079166.1, from coordinate 60,324,445 downwards.
TTACAACTACATGTAGCTAGGGGTACTGAGGATCCACTCTAACTCGGATCCCCTCAGGAATTTAACGAATGAAAAATGAATAAAATATGTACAGTGTATATGGTGAACACAGGAATGGAGGACCGACTGAACAAGAATTATATTTGGAGGGAAACTATCGATTGTCTGCTACATTGTCGTTCATTTTTAAAACATCCGGCCGCATTTGGAGAGAACAGCAGTCATACATGAAAGCAAGTTGGAGTCCAATCCATCTAGTATTCTCATGAAGAAAACTATTCTCTGTACAAAACCTGCTGACAACCAAACTATACAAAGAATGAAAAAATACAACATTGTTCCAGCTGCACAAATGATTCCGTGTTTGTTTCCTTATATTCCGGATGCACACATGTATGATACATAATCTATCCATGGGTTTATTTACAGCTTATATTGTTTTGCACATTCTAATGCACAAGCTAAATTTATATTATACAACATCACCTAGAAAAATAAATATCTCATTGAATAAAGTTGTCCAGACGCTAATAAATCCGTAAAAAAAAATAAATCGGTAAAAATACTTTTGTGTGCTTTTAATTTTCTACGAGTCGGAGTTTAAACGAGAAACTGCAATTTGACAAACTGCTCATCAATCATTGACCAGGTTAAATGCCCCGTTTTCCTGATAGACCCCCCTCAGCTAGAACCTCTCAGCTAGATCCAGTGGATCGAGTTATTTCCATCAAACACCACTTTCCGTACTAACTGGGATCCGATTTTCGCACACCCTCACACACAATACGCAGTGCCAAGCCTAATTCAAAGGATGAAAGTTTGTATCAGAAATTAACCTTCAGTTTTAGATTGATTGATTTTATATTATTTAACGTCCCTCTCGAGAATTTTTCACTCACATGGAGACGTCACCGCTACGGTGAAGGGCTGCAAAATTTAGGCCTATGCTCGGCGCTTACGACCTTTGAGCAGGGAGGGATCTTTATCGTGCCACACCTGCTGTGACACGGGACCTCGGTTTTTGCGGTCTCATCCGAAGGACCGCCCCATTTAGTCGCCTCTTACGACAAGCAAGGGGTACCAAAGACCTAGACATGTATTCTAACCCGGATCCCCCACGGGACTCCTTCAGTTTTAATTCATTAATGGAAAAAACGTTATGAATGTAAATATTGGTAATTATCTTACAAGGATTTCTCTACGCAAACATCTAAAAAAAAAATATCAGAATCTGATACTACACGAGCGAAAACACGTAAGTCGCTAATTTACCTGTAGCGTCTAATCCTGGGAGATAATTAACACCGTATATTAGTTACACATCCCCCAGTCTTCTGCCTCATACATACTACTTACTCTCTAGGTATTCAAAATCATAATTAGCTGAATTCTAAACTAAAGCATTCCTGTTTTTACCTGTCTATGATGCACATAATATTTTTTTGAATTTCAACTTAATTAGCATTTTTGGTGTGTGTTACATGTAAGGTCGGCCTTTCAAATCCACATATTAGCAGTGACTTTGTTTTATGAACAAGTCATGAATCCCAATAAGAAATGAGTTATATAGCAATACTGCAATCAAGAGGGTGCAATCGCACGGAAGACCGTGTTAACACATGATCTAGTTGGTCGTCTGACAGATTAATGGGTTTTTCACAATTTTCCCGGAAGTACTTAGCGCATATGTCATAATGAACATTAACACGATTGAATAAATGCTAAAGCCCACAGCTGTTCTTTTGCCAATACACCATTTATAAAACTTACTACATGCATGAACGCTATAAAATTCAACACGCTATAAAGTGCTTACAAATACCATTTACCCATTGTTTTAAGCATTCGCACTCGTCAGTTTCCATAATGTTTATTTTAATGCGTAGATCTATGCACGATTAGATTGGTTAGATTCGGTTTTTAAAGCACCAATATCTACACTGGTTCGTTGAAACACACACACAAGTGTACTGGGTACTTAATTACATCTACTCTAAAACAAACAAACGTATGTATATTGTTAATGTTACATAATTCATAACTCATATACTTACAACAGTTTCCTCGAGGAAGTAAATTACAATTTTGTTACGGAGCGACGTTAATGTCACAAATATAAATAAAGGAAAATTGTCGTGGTTTCTTTTTTTCCGGAAATTAAAGCTAATTATTGGGCATCTACTTGTTGGAAATTGACAAACAAAAGGATGTATAAAAATACATAGGACTGTTTCACCAGATTGAGAAAAGATATAAGATTATGTTGACATGATTTTGACGTACATTCGTGATACACATTGCATCTGATATACTTTATATAGCACGGATATTACAATTAACTCTTGACTTAAAATAATCTGTTCTAAGTGGAAAAAAGAATATAAAATTATGGGAAACTAAAGGGGGTGTTGCACTCGTGACGTAGAACTGACCTTCATTCATATTTATACTAATTGCGTGTTTGCCATTTAAATACCTGTAGGATTCCTTAGTACGAAGAACAAACCTAATACATTTTATGTATCAATGCATTATATATGTAGTTTAAACATAATTTTTGAAATCGTGAAAATTAAATTGTCTTCTTTTTTTCTGAGTATCAGATACAATGTATACGGTTACATGTTACGAGTGTATCAAATATTTAATATTCTATACTACTACAGCCCAAAAGCTCTTATACTCGTATGTATTATTTTCTACAATCAACAATTGGCAACTATTGCGTGCTGTATTCGGCGTGTTTGTAGCGAGTCCTATTCACAAACTAAACAGTGTCCAGGTTGGAAGCGTATTTCAAACTCGGCACACAGTAATAAACAAAGATTTGACATGAAACATTTATAAAAACTATAAGCATATTTCAATTAAGAAAAAAAAATCTAGATGGAAAACGTAATATGAAAAAAATGTGTTCGTGAGGGATTCGAACCCGGTGTTTAAAAAAAAGAAGAAAACCTCTTTAAATGTAAGAATCAACGAACTTACCCAATGAACCACGCAGTAGGCCATACATTACTAAGGAAAATTAACGTACAGGTGAAGTTGAAAATAATACCAGTGAAGTTGAAAATAATACCAGTGAAGTCGTTTTGATTTTTTGAGATTTACCAAAAAAATGCCCTCGTGAAACAAAATTTCAAAGCGACAGTTTTATAGAGGAAAACTCGAAGAACATGTTCATGCTACAAAAATGTAAATATATTTTGTTTCAAGGAGGCAGTTTTTCTGAAATTCGGGGATACCCCTCCATTTTAACGCTAAAAATCATTTAAATCGCTTATTGCTTGATTTAAACTCGAAATATTTTGGCTAATTTTTGTCAATACACGTCTTTTAAACTTATTTTCAAAAATCTTTGAATCGAGACATACCTTCCAATTGGTTTTATGATATACAGTGTATTTGAATACCTTAAATTATTTTTTCGATCTTTCATGCAACACCTTTAGGGAAATTAACATGAGACGTGCAACACCTTCTTTACTTTATACATATATGACAATATCAGCTTCCGTCCCAACCTGTAGTTGAACTCACAGCCCGTGGAACATAACCTCCTATCACCACGCTAGACCGCTTGACCATGTACATGTAAGCAAGTGAAATGTAAATATAAATTCTCGAAGGAACGTAAAACAAACAATGGTCATAATTATTTAAACAATAAAATGATTTCTTTCTTGTTTCATTGGGTGATGAAGGTAGCGAGCATTGCAGAAAAAAAATCCATAACCCGCTTAAGGGTTGTGTATTTTTTTCTGCGATGATTGCTACCTTCATCTCCCGATGAAACAACAACGAAAAAACATTTTGTTTATATTTTTATAAATTTAAAATATATATATATAACTAGATTTGAGCACTTAAATATATCATCATTAACCATTTCGTCACTTTAAGGTCGATCGATCTTCATATGACTTATCAATAATAATGGTTAAAACTGTGACACGGGACCTCGGTTTTTGCGGTCTCATCCGAAGGACCGCCCCATTTAGTCGCCTCTTACGACAAGCAAGGGATACCAAAGACCTATTCTAACCCGGATCCTCACGGGACTCCTTCAGTTTTAGGTCATTAAGGGAAAAAACGTTATGAATGTAAATATTGGTAATTATCTTACAAGGATTTATCTACACAAACATCTAAAAAAAAAAAAAATGGGTCAAAGACTCAATTGGCCGGGTTGCAATATTTAGAGTAAATAATTTGGGTAGGGATTTATTTGGTGGTAGTTATCTGTTGCCCCGCTCGACTTACTGCTAATAATGCAGTCACGGACAACGACATGTCTCTTACTGTTACCGTGAATAGTCACATTTCCACGTTTGAAAGATGTACACTCGGTCGTGGCGAAATAGGGCAATGGATGTCTAGAAATTGTGGACGTTGCTGGCTTATTGGCCTCACAAATTCTGCAAAACATTTTGCCATCACGAAAATTTCCTCCGCCATTTCAGGACTGGGGTTCTTCCTTTACTTTTGCATTTCTCTTTAGACATTGCTACGCCATATTTTGATGCAGAACTTTCCCCGTGTGATTCTTGAATTTCTTTGTTACATGTACAAGGTTGAGGCTTCTGTTTTTTTACTATTGATAAATCCAAAGTGCTCTAAACCTCGTTTTCCCGCCATCTTGATTGTTTTGACCTAGACTAAAAATATTTATTCAGACTTCTGATCCCGATTCTAAAATTTTACTGGTTGCCCAAATTTTCTTCACTCGCGAAAATGCGACTTAATTATAATCTCTAGTCGCAAAATTTATTTTCTGGTCGCAAATGCAACCGTTTTACTCGCAACTTGGAGCACTGCTGATATATGTAATATTAAGTAATAACAACTAAAATGAACAATAACTTCAGGTGCTTGAATTGTATATGATTATATGATAAAGAAACAGAATTTCTCTATTTCTATTGCAAATTTACAACTCATGCCCAAAAAATTTGACATTCATATATAATTGAATTTTTCCTCAGAGGTAGTGCAACTAAATTTAACCACAAAAGATAATCTCATTTACCTTTTTCAAGTTGAACTCTATTTTTAGTAACAACTTTTTGCTGTAGCGCCCATATTCGACAAAGGTCAGACTTCAAAAAACCTAGTGCATAACTTCAATATATATACTTACTTTCTGCAAAGTTTCAAGGTTGTACATTAAAAACTGTAGGAGGAGTTGATTTCACAAAATTTCCCCAACTGCCCGCCCGCCCGCCAGCACTTCACCATACTATAGACCGGATTTGCACTTCGTGCAACCCGGCCAAAAAATAAATAAATCAGAATCTGATACTACAAGAACGAAAACATGTAAGTCGCTAATTTAACTGTAGCGTCTAGTCCTGGGAGATAATGCACACCGTATATTAGTTACACATCCTCCAGTCTTCTGCCTCATACATACTACTTACTCTCTAGGTATTCAAAATCATAATTAGCTGAATTCTAAACTAGAGCATTCCTGTTTTTACCTGTCTATGATGCTCATATATTTTTTTGAATTTCAACTTAATTAGCATTTTTGGTGTGTGTGTTACATGTAAGGTCGGCCTTTCAAATCCACATAATAGCAGTGACTTTGTTTTATGAACATGAATCCTAAAAAGAAATGAGTTATAGCAATACTGCAATCAAGAGGGTTCAATGGCACGGAAGACCGTGTTAACACATGATCTAGTTGTGCGTCTGGCAGATTAATGGTTTTTTCACAATTTTCCCGGAAGTAAGTTAGCGCATATGTCATAATGAACGTTAAAGACCCAATTTTAAGTTAACACCCCCAAAACACAATCAAACATTTAACAATAGATCTCAGATGGAGTGACATCTGCAAACACTGTGGTCTGGAGCTACCCCCAGAGAGGTGTTTTAATAACAATAACAGTCAGTACCTACAGGCATTCTTTAGATCTTGAGGAAGCCCAGTATACCTGAGTTATGATAGCATTGACCTGTCCACAGCTGCTATTTTCTAGTAATTCAATTGTTTTTAAAAAGACTCCTGAACAATTCAATTTCAATATAATTGTAATTATTCCCCTACATGTATTGTAAATTACACAATTAGAAATCAAACAATAATTTGCACAATAATCATCAATTTATGACACCTCTATATTTATATTCAGTGAGTCAATGACAGAGAGAGAGAGAGAGAGAGAGGGTGGATGTACAATGTGTGTCAGCTACTCTTAGGAATACAACCATTATTCAAACACTATGACCACAGAAACTCTACAGAGGTCCCTGAGACAGGTCCCGTGTATATCAAAACTATAAAAAAGCAGGGACAGGTAGATTTCTACCATGTTCTGTCTGGATCACCTCTGTCTCTGTGTTTTTCTTTGAGTGCCATGGGATATAGCAATTAACACCTTGGTAGACCCTGGCCACTCCAGGTAAATAACATCTGTTTAGATTAGGCTCTGCCTACATTTTCACCAACCGTATGGTCATGAGATGAGTCTTTAACACGATTGAATAAATGCTAAAGCCCACAGCTGTTCTTTTGCTAAGCCACCATTTATAAAACTTACTACATGCATGAACGCTATAAAATTCAACACGCTATTTTCATTTGATTTAAAGTGCTTACAAATACCGTTTTGCCATTGTTTTAAGCATTCGCATTCGTCAGTTGCGTAGATCTATGCACGATTAGATTGGTTAGATTCGGTTTTTACAGCACCGATATCTACACTGGTTCGTTGAAACACACACACAAGTGTACAACTGTTCTACTGGGTACTTAATTACATCTACTCTAAAACAAACAAACGTATGTATATTGTTAATGTTACATAATTCATAACTCATATACTTACAACAGTTTCCTCGAGGAAGTAAATTACAATTTTGTTACGGAGCGACGTTAATGTCACATATATAAATAAAGGAAAATTGTCGTGTTAACACGATTGAATAAATCCTAAAGCCCACAGCTGTTCTTTTGCTAAGCCACCATTTATAAAACTTACTACATGCATGAACGCTATAAAAGTCAACACGCTATTTTCATTTGATTTAAAGTGCTTACACATACCGTTTTGCCATTGTTTTAAGCATTCGCACTCGTCAGTTGCGTAGATCTATGCACGATTAGCTTGGTTAGATTCGGTTTTTACAGCACCGATATCTACACTGGTTCGTTGAAACACACACACAAGTGTACAACTGTTCTACTGGGTACTTAATTACATCTACTCTAAAACAAACAAACGTATGTATATTGGTAATGTTACATAATTCATAACTCATATACTTACAACAGTTTCCTCGAAGAAGTAAATTACAATTTTGTTACGGAGCGACGTTAATGTCACATATATAAATAAAGGAAAATTGTCGTGTTAACACGATTGAATAAATCCTAAAGCCCACAGCTGTTCTTTTGCTAAGCCACCATTTATAAAACTTACTACATGCATGAACGCTATAAAATTCAACACGCTATTTTCATTTGATTTAAAGTGCTTACACATACCGTTTTGCCATTGTTTTAAGCATTCGCACTCGTCAGTTGCGTAGATCTATGCACGATTAGATTGGTTAGATTCGGTTTTTACAGCACCGATATCTACACTGGTTCGTTGAAACACACACACAAGTGTACAACTGTTCTACTGGGTACTTAATTACATCTACTCTAAAACAAACAAACGTATGTATATTGTTAATGTTACATAATTCATAACTCATATACTTACAACAGTTTCCTCGAGGAAGTAAATTACAATTTTGTTACGGAGCGACGTTAATGTCACATATATAAATAAAGGAAAATTGTCGTGTTTTCTCTCCCCCCCCCCCCCCCCCCCCCGGAAATTAAAGCTAATTATTGGGCATCTACTTGTTGGAGATTGACAAACAAAAGGATGTATAAAAATACATAGGACTGTTTCACCAGATTGAGATAAGATTATGTTTACATGATTTTGACGTACATTCGTGATACACATTGCATCTGATATACTTTATATAGCACGGATATTACAATTAACTCTTGACGTAATCTGTTCTAAGTGGCAAAAAGAATATAAAATTATGGGAAACTAAAGGGGGTGTTGCACCGAAGTGGGAACTTTCCCTAATCGGAGCTACTTGCCAGCACTCGTGACGTAGAACTGACCTTCATTCATATCTATACTCATTGCTTCTCCATCGTCAACTTCCCACATTTATGTAGCAATATTCCATTATCACCTGCATATGGTGTTTAAATATCTCAACTGATTCGATATGCAAGAGCTTGTTCTGGGTATAGTCAGTTTTTAAATCGAGGTAAGCTACTGACAAACAAGTTGATGGTACAGGGATTTCAACAGTCTCGATTGAAGTCAGCATTTCGCAAATTCTATGGTCGTTATATCGATCTAGTTCGTCAATACAACCTCGCATTGGGTCAAATGCTGTCTGACGTGTTTCATACCGATTGTTAAGCCGTTCTTGGCACACCGATTTGACTGCGGATAACTCCGTTTACCTGATCAGGATATGGGGCTCACGGCGAGTGTGACCGGTCAACAGGGGATGCTTACTCTTCCTAGGCACCTGATCCCACCTCTGGTGTCTCCAGGGGTCCGTGTTTGCCCAACTATCTATTTTGTATTGCTTGTAGGAGTTATGAGATTGACCACTGTTCGTTATCTTCACCTTGCATTGCGTATTTGCCATTTAAATACCTGTAGGATTTCCTAGCATGAAGAACAAACCTAATACATTTTATGTGTCAATGCATTATGCATGTAGTCTAAACATAATTTTTGAAATCTTGAAAATATTAAATTGTCTTCTTTTTTTCTGAGTATCAGATACAATGTATACGGTTACATGTTACGAGTGTATCAAATATTTAATATTCTATACTACTACAGTCCAAAAGCTCTTATACTCCTATGTATTATTTTCTACAATCAAAAAATGGCAACTATTGCGTGCTGTATTCGGCGTGTTTGTAGCGAGTCCTATTCACAAACGAAACAGTGTCCAGGTTGGAAGCGTATTTCAAACTCTGCACACAGTAATAAACAGATTTGACACGAAACATTTATAAAAACTATAAGCATGTTTCAGTTAAGAAAAAAAATCTAGATGGAAAACGTAATATGAAGAAAATGTGTTCGTGAGGGATTCGAACCCGGTCGTTTAAAAAAAACCATCTTTAACTGTAAGAGTCAACGAACTTACCCAATGAACCACGCAGTAGGCCATACATTACTAAGGAAAATTAACGTACAGGTGAAGTTGAAAATAATATCAGTGAAGTTGAAAATAATACCAGTGAAGTCGTTTTGATTTTTTGAAATTTACAACAACAAAAAAATGCCCTCGTGAAACAAAATTTCAAAGCGACAGTTTTATAGAGGAAAACTCGAAGAACATGTCCACGCTACAAAAATGTAAATATATTTTGTTTCAAGGAGGCAGTTTTTCTGAAATTCGGGGATACCCCTCCATTTTAACGCTAAAAATCATTTAAATCGCTTAAACTCGAAATAATTTGGCTAATTTTTGTCAATACACGTCTTTTAAACTTATTTTCAAAAATCATTGAATCGAGACATACCTTCCAATTGGTTTTATGATATACAGTGTATTTGAATAACTTAATTTTTTTTCGATCTTTCATGCAACACCTTTAGGGAAATTAACATGAGACGTGCAACACCTTCTTTACTTTATACATATATGACAATATCAGCTTCCGTCCCAACCTGTAGTTGAACTCACAACCCGTGGAACATAACCTCCTATCACCACGCTAGACCGCTTGACCATGTACATGTAAGCAAGTGAAATGTAAATATAAATTCTCGAAGGAACGTAAAACAAACAATGGTCATAATTACTGTATTTAAACAATAAAATGATTTCTTTCTTGTTTCATTGGGTGATGAAGGTAGCGAGCATTGCAGAAAAAAAATCCATAACCCGCTTGTGGGTTGTGTATTTTTTTTTCTGCGATGATTGCTTCATGTACCTTCATCATCCGATGAAACAACAATGAAAAAACATTTTATAGTTTATGTTTATATTTTTTATGAATTTAAAAATATATATATAACTAGATTTGAGCACTTAGATATATTATCATTAACCATTTCGTCACTTTAAATAGAACAACCTTGACGACGCTCCATATTTGATAATAATTACGCAAACAAGTGGTGGTATAAAAAACGGATCGAACTAGTTTGCAACAAACATGTATTCATTGTTGCAGATGAAAGTAATGTCAATTACAAAAGCAAGATAAGAGAATATTCAGTGAATGTAAATGTACGTATATGGATGCATTTATTGACTAGGCATGTTCAAACACATTTCATACTGTACAATTATTTGAAAGACAACTACTACAATACTACTGCTATTAATTATCAAGTCGTAACCACTATAGGTGAGTGTATATAAATGAAGCAAACAGTAAAAACATCCAATCATTTTCTGTATCAGTTCCGTTGAAGTTTGGCATTCAGTTCCGTGTGTTAAATCTGTTAATAAAATGCTTTTCTTGTAAATGGTTGTCTTGGAAACGATATTGGCATTGTCCAAAAAAATTGACAGTGATTAATAGGGCACCTGTCTAGAACTATGGTTTTAAGTAGGGAGTCAATACATGTTCCTCATCTTAGTCGCATTTTGATATTTTGCAATGGTTTCACATCGATTTGACGAAATGGCCCTCAAAACAATTGAAACCGTGTGTGATGGAACACGTGTCAACCGGCGACAAGTACTTGTTCATTATCTTGTAGGAAAATCATCGCTGTAGCGAATTTTGCCACGATAATCCAATAAATTGTTAATTTGTATTACAGAAAACACAAACGATTTCAACTACATAACTACATATATTTCAATTAAGGGCCATCTCGTCAAATCCGTCTACTTACTTTTCAAACATGGCACACAGTATGAATCTAATTTTTTTTTATTGTTTTCATCCTTTTCAACAAATACATATACACCTTTTACTCACACTCTCATACAGATTAAAGAAAGCGATATAGACAATTGCATTTATATGCTAGTACTTATTGTTAAAAAAAAAGAAATGCTGTTATCATTAATTGAAAAGACATTTCCATTTTATAGACCATTTCTATTTGTAAAATATTTGTTCTGTAAGTTTTTCCTCCAAAATGTAGTAATAATATAAACATTTCAAAACATCATCAAAAACAATATTGACATTTTTTTCTTGAATATTGGAATATGTATCTCTTTAGTAAGAGGGTTATAAAGTTTAAAACCATGTGTTCTTTTTCTGGAAAACCAAAAAATAACAGTTTGTACACTAAATCCCATTCTTTTACCAGATTTTTTAAAAATCCGATCAGATAATTTTGTCCATAGTGTAGAGACAAAAGGACAATAAAAAGAAAAGATATGCTTAATTGTTTCTGGTTCTAGTGCACCTATTGAACAAAGTGGAGAGTTTTTAATTTTTGATATATGTAGGAGTTTATTAGTACCTAATATTCTTTGAATGATTCTATAGTTGAACCATATCAGTCCTGAATCTTTTGTTACAGATTTGATGTTTGTATATACATGTTTCCAATTTAAACCTAATTGCAAATTTAAATCATTAACCCATTTGTTTTCACAAATAGGTCGATGCTGTGATTTTGATATTAAATAGTCATAAATATTCCTAGAACTTTTTTGTATTTGCATAGAATTTTAATGAATTCAGGTTGATATGGTTGAAAAGTATATTATGTATAAGCAGTTTGATATTTGGCAATGAGTGCACAGTAGCTTGTTTCAATTCCCCATATGTAGTAAATTAAATCTGAATTGAATAATCATTTGTGATACTCTGGTAGCTGATAAAGTTACCTTGCTTATCTAATAAATCATATATTATATGAAACCCCTTGTCATATAATTGTTTGCAAAATGTGTATCTATTTTGAATCTTTATTTTATCATTATACCATAGGGGTTCAAACAAAATATGAAAATCATTCATTTCAAAACTTTCCAAAAATTCTGCGAAGTAAAATAGGGTTTCTTTCCAAAAAGAGTTTCTAGTGGAATTTGCTTTTTGTTTACAGTTACTGTAACAGGTCAAAAATGACACCATTTTGTAATGTTACAACCAGTAATCTCAGAAAATAAGTTTATCCAGCTACATGTAGAATTAGTTGTAAAGAGTCTCCTAAACCAAGTTAGTTTGAGAGACTTGATAAATGTTTCTATATTGGTCATTCTACACCCACCATTTTCAAAATCCAATTCTAGTGTTTTTCTAGAAATCCTCTCCATTTTGTTCCCCCATATAAATTTGTAAAAAGCTTCTATATGTTGCTTTATCCACTGTAAACTTGGTTTGGGAAGCGAAATGAACAAGTACGTAAATTTTGATAGAAACAAACTTCTTTTCACTACTGTAATTTTTCCTATGGGAGAAATATTTCTTTTTGACCATTGGGTTATTTCTTTCTGGATAGCTGTAAGACTGTTATCAAAATTAAGCTTTTCCATTATTCTTAAGGTTTACAGTATATGTAGTGCCTAAAACTATGAATGGTGCTGTTGTCCATTGTAATCCAGTATCACTACAAAACGTATCTTTAGTATTAATCTTAGAACCAATCCAAATTCATTTGGTTTTGGAAATATTGGGTTTTTAACCTGAACATTATGAAAATTGAAAGAGGATATCAAGAGCACTTTTTAGACTTTTTTCTGATCTATCCAAAAATAAAACTGTCATCTGCATATTGTATTAAACAAATTCTTTCTTTCTTTATTTTAATGTCTCTGATGTTTTTGTTTTGTCGTATCATATGGCCTAAAATACCGACACAAAGGTTGAATAAATATGGAGATATTGGATCATCTTGACGACAACCCCTGCCAATTTCAAAAACTTGTGAAAAAACACCATTTTGAATAACACATAATTTGACCTTATTGTATAACACTGATACCCATTTGATAAGATCATGACCGAAATTTAAAAACACATTAAGGTTTTGTATATAAATTTCCATGATATAGAGTCAAATGCTTTTTCAAAATCCACAAGTAAGAGCATACCTGGGATGTGTTTTTCATGTACATAATCTATTACATCGTAAATCAGTCGCGTATTTTCCCCATTAAACCTATCTTGAGGAAGCCCTTTCTGATGTTCAAAATTTAGAGGTTTTCAAGGTTATTCTATCTTTTCTAAATGTTCTCGGGGAGGGGGGGGGGGGTATGTTACAATGTACATACTTTTTGACTAGTATTTCTTTGTATCCATTGTAGATTACTCGCAGTGTATTGTAATTTATAAACCCTTTGATGGCTTTGTCTCTAGAATATGTTCAATTCAAGTCCATCTTTGATAAACAATGACATAGAAAAGGAACAGGTAAACAAAAACATTAATAAAAACACCTTATATAAGCTTATGACGGGAAATAAAAACACCCTGTACAAGCTTGTGACGGGCAAATAAAACACCCGGTATAAGTTGTGACGGGCAAAAAACACCCTATATAAGCTTGTGACGGACAAATAAAAACACCCTGTATAAACTTGTGACGGGAAATAAAAACACCCTATGTAAGCTTATAATGGGTAAATAAAAACACCCAATATAAGCTTGAGATGGGAAATAAAAACACCATATGTAAGCATATGACGGACAAATAAAAACACCCTGTATAAGCTTGTGACGGGAAATAAAAACACCCTATATAAGCTTGTGACGGGTAAATAAAAACACCCTATGTAAGCTCGTGATGGGAAATAAAAACATCCTGTATAAGCTGATGACGGACGAATGAAACACCCTATGTAAGTTTGTGACGGGCAAATAAAAACGCGCTATATAAGCTTGTGAAGGGAAATAAACACCCTGTATAACTTCATGACGGACAAATAAATACACCTAGTATAAGCTTGTGACGGGTAAATATAACACCCTGTATAAGTTGTGATGGGAAATAAAAACACCCTATATAAGCTTGTGACGGACAAATAAAAATACCCTGCATAAGCTCGTGACGGGTAAATAAAAACACCCTGTATAAGCTTGTGACGGGAAATAAAAATACGCTATATAAGCTTGTGACGGGTAAATAAAAACACCCTGAATAAGCTTGTGACGGGCAAATAAAAATACCCTATATAAGCTTGTGACGGGTAAATAAAAACACCCTGTATAAGCTTGTGACGGGTAAATAAAAACACCCTGTATAAGCTTGTGACGGGTAAATAAAAACACCCTATATAGGCTTGTGACGGGTAAATAAAAACAACCTATATAGGCTTCTGACAGGTAAATAAAAACACCCTGTATAAGCTTGTGACGGGTAAATAAAAACACCCTATATAGGCTTGTGACGGGAAATAAAAACACCCTGTATAAGCTTGTGAAGGGTTAATAAAAACACCCTGTATAAGCTTGTGACGGGTAAATAAAACACCCTATATAAGCTTGTGACGGGGAATAAAAACACCCTGTATAAGCTTGTGACTGTAAATAAAAACACCCTATATAGGCTTCTGACAGGTAAATAAAAACACCCTGTATAAGCTTGTGACGGGTAAATAAAACACCCTATATAAGCTTGTGACGGGAAATAAAAACACCCTATATAAGCTTGTGACGGGGAATAAAAACACCCTGTATAAGCTTGTGATTGTAAATAAAAACACCCTGTATAAGCTTGTGACGGGTAAATAAAACACCCTATATAAGCTTGTGACGGGGAATAAAAACACCCTGTATAAGCTTGTGACTGTAAATAAAAACACCCTATATAGACTTCTGACAGGTAAATAAAAACACCCTGTATAAGCTTGTGACGGGTAAATAAAACACCCTATATAAGCTTGTGACGGGAAATAAAAACACCCTATATAAGCTTGTGACGGGGAATAAAAACACCCTGTATAAGCTTGTGACTGTAAATAAAAACACCCTGTATAAGCTTGTGACGGGTAAATAAAAACACCCTGTATAAGCTTGTGACGGGAAATAAAAACACCCTATATAAGCTTGTGACGAGAAATAAAGATACTTTGTATAAGCTCGTGACCGGTTTATGGTTTTCGGTGCTATTGTTGCGATTTACGTCATTTATACATCATCAAAAATAATTTTGTAAGTTTTGGTACGTGTCAACATATAGATATGTACTTTAATTAAAATGTTGCTATGGAATTCATGTTCATTGTATGATGCTTTTCCCTCGTGAATACACTTTGTCAGATAGTTCAATCGTTCACCAAATGCGAAACACTCTTGTCCCCGATACCTGGTCTTATACGTTTTCCCCGGGGGGCCGAGAATACACTACATCAGATATTTATCAAAACATGTTCAATCGTTTACAAATACAAAACAATCTTTTCTATGATATTTAATCTAATACCATTTTGCGTAATCTTGAAGAAAAACAGCTTGAAAGAAATATAAATTGATATAAGCAAAACTTAATATTTATACTGGCATCGAGTGTGACGTCACTAAATACGACTTGAGGCGTGAAGCAGTAAAAAGTCAGAATCATTGAATATCAGGTAAAATATTTATTTGCATTTCAATAACAGCAAAGGACTATCAAAACCAACACGTAAAAATAACAGTGCGACATTTAACTCTGGACACGACAAAAGTCCAGAGTTTCGCCAACCCTTTTATTAAGGATACAAATAAACCCTTTACAAAAAAGATGGGATTTTATGTCCACAAGACATGCACCAACATTTACACTTGTAACTATTGTAGTTTTTAAGATATTTCACCTGAAATCAAAAAATCCCATGGGATTTTGGAGGGATTTTTAATCCCACTTGGGGGATTTTCACTCCCACCAAAAATCCCATGGGAGAAAAAAATATAATTTCTCCCATAGGATTTTAACTCCCATTTTTAAATTCAAAATGGGATACAATGTCCCATAGGAGGAAATGTCCCATAATGAACATGAAATGGCAGTGAATATCCTATTTGAGCATGAATGGGAATAAATATCCCAAATAAAACACAGGATGGGGACTTTTATCCCATGAATATAGTAATAAAGCAGAAAATTGTATCTTAAAGAGTGTTGTTTGTCATGATTCTTAAGAATGTACTTGCAAGCTAAGGAATGACATTAACTTTATATCTAGTAATTACACTCCTAAATTATGTAGACCTATGTACATGTGTTAATGGATAAATGTCTAAACAACATGAGAAATTAAATTATATTAGAGCTCTGCATTACTAAACTCTTTCCCATGCAATTTTAATTGTATACATATAACCCTATCACAAAAACATTAGAATAAAATTGAACGGTATTAAATTATGCAGTTAGAACACTAACTTATTTACATGCAGCTGTTCACATTCACTATTTACAACCCTTTACAGGTCGTCAGGTGTGAATATTCACAGGAACCGGTATTTTTGTCTGTAATAATAATAGTAGGCCCTATGGTACCATCCCCAATGAAAAAAATAACCCCAAAGGAATGGCACCATTTCTTACTCAAAACTTCGCTTCAAAATAATTCGAAAATTCTGCTTTTATCGTCCCCACCCCAATTGTCATTCTGATTCAGTAATCCCAGTGCTTTTATTAGGGGTGTGTGGTATATACCCCTACTCTTATCATTATGTATAGGCTAAATTACCGGTTCCTCTGATATGTTGTGGAATTTTGGAATAGCCTAGCTTACAGTTACAATACTCCTATCAACACTTACGGAAAACGCGATATAAGCGGCCCCGGTCAAAGGTCACTCGGACATTAGCGATGTAAACAAATCGTCGACGAGAATGCAGAGCGACGAAATAAAGCCAAATTGCTTCGTAATACTTGCACATCAACCTATAAAATCTATCACAAATTGACATATCACGTAAGAATTCTTGTTTTTAATCTTTAACAAGCCTTATTCCATTCAAAAATATTGTGTTTTTCAATATGTAAACGCGACATTTCTATACCGCAATACTAATAAAACTGAATAATACGTCGTTGCTACGCTCTCGAACATCTATTAAAATTATATTTTGCATCTAAAATGAAGAACATCTTCCATTTAACATTTTTTCAGGACATACAGAGTTATTGGGTAATGTCGTTGATTTCATGTTGCTTTTATATTCTGAACTTTATTGATTTAAGTCTGCATGACGTTTACAATTCTGAAGTTGAATTTCAAATATTGACGATGTCCACCAGATGTTGTGCTTTTAACTTCTGCACAAATAATGCAACCAAAATTTCAAAATGGAAAAAACAGACATGTGAAATTCACCACATTAATTATGGATTAGGTTCTTGCATTTGTGAACCACCTTTTCACCTCTATCCTTTTCCAACTGAGTTAAAAGATAATTATGCACGGCAGAAATGGACAAGCATTGTGAACAGAAAGAATGGGTCACAAAACTGGAGACCTAAAGAAGATTCAAGGGTATGCTCAGAGCATTTTGAAGATGGTAAACCAACTACCTCAAACCCCTACCCTACGCTAAACTTAGGTTACACACCCCACAAACCTATCACATCTAGGCCTCCACCAATGGAAAGATCCGACGTTCCCCACACCAACAAAAGAAAAAAACTTCATTTGGCAGCAGAATCGCAACAATGTTTGACTCAGCAACCCAGTTCAGACTTAATTTGTGAAGATGAGCAAAGTTGGCATGCATTCTCAAATGATTATCTGGAAAAAGTTGCCCATTTAGAAGAGAAAATAAAGGAACTTGAAATCAAACTTGAAACAAAGTCAAAAGAAAAGTCTTTGGTACCAATTAAAAAAATTTCAGTATGTACTAGTACAGTAATGAAGTCTGATGCTAAAGTAAAATATTACACAGGTCTGCCCAATCAAGCTTCATTCAATACAGTATTTCAAGCAATTCTGCCCCATATTCATAAAGTACGTTACTGGAAGGGTCCCAAAAGATTATGCAATCCTTTGAAACAAAAAAAAAAAGTTTTCATGCAATTTAAGAACACTAAGTCCAAAGGAGGAGATTATGTTATGTCTTATGAAATTAAGATTAGGGCTTTTGAATGAAGATATTGCTGATAGGTTTGGTGTTTCAGCTACACATGTATCTAGTGTATTCACTACTTGGATAAGACTCTTGAGTTCAGTACTTGGCACTTTAGTATTTAATCCACCAAGAGAAGTGGTTTTATCAAATTTACCCCCATCCTTCCGAAACAATGTGTATAGAGGTGTGCGGTATATCATTGACTGCACAGAAATTTTTATTGAGACACCAAATAATTTGCAGGTAGCTGCACAAACTTGGAGTGACTACAAACACCACCATACTGCAAAAATTTTAGTAAGTATAACTCCTGCTGGCATGATCAATTTTGTTTCAGAGGCTTGGACTGGTCGTGCCAGTGATAAGTTTGTAACATTGAACTCAGGTTTTCTCAATATAATAGAGCCTTACGATAAAGTTATGGCAGATAGGGGTTTCCCAATACGAGAAGAGCTCACCTTGTTAAGGGCAGAACTCTTGGTACCTCCAGGTAGACGCGGAGTTTCTCAGATGTCTGCCTCTGATGTTTCAAAGACAAAGTCTATTGCAAACAGGCGAATATATGTAGAGCAGGCAATTCGCCGTTTGAAACAATTTCATATCATCAAGAATGAAATACCAATAACACTTTTACATCACTTAGATGATATAGTTAAGGTCATTGCTGGTATTTGCAATTTGTACCCACCACTACCAAGATACTAATATTGACTACTGTGACCAGATTGTCAATGTTTCGATTTCAATATCTTGCTGCATATTAGTATATATGATATGACTCTTTAGGAGTTAATTATGTCATAACTGAATGTTTACATTAACACTAAAACATTGTTAGTATTGTAAGCATTATATATTAAACAAACCATTCAACCAAGACATGTTGTATTTTTATTTCAAACAATTAAGTTGTTGAAAGAAAAGAAAATTCAATATTCATATTTACAGCAAAATAACATAATAGAAACACAGCATAAATTATATCTTCTGACATATCAATTGATGTGATATACACAACAATTCCACTTCTACAGGGTTAATAGGTATTCCATCCATAATAGCCAAGACACAATGAATTTGAATTCTTAACAGATGTGTACTGTATTATTACTCAATATTCTATTCTCATTTATAACTACAAGTCCTCACTTAAAACTTCATTTAAACTATGAAGTTTCTACCTTTGTGTGTACTCACAATTCAATTTCAAAAAATTGGAACTGGCAAAACTTCTAATTTAAATCAAATATTACTCACAATATAAAATGCACCTTCTTTTACTATGACATTTCATATTAATTTTTTAAATAGGTAAAAAAATCAGTGTATCTCTACAGGCCTCAGAGTAATCTTCAATTACTACTTGGGTAAATACCTGGTACAATTTTGAAATATTTGTGAATCAATCCATTTCTACTCTGTAATAGTTCTACAATACTTCAAATTAATTTTTAAAATATCTAATGATTATTTAATAACTCGGAATTAGTTTATGTTATATATTGGATCAGACACCTCAAGACATACTTGAACAAGTTTGACATAACCAAGTGGAAGTGCAACTCAAAACTGACTTTGACATGCCTATACATTTGAAATGAAACCAATTGTCACACATATCGCAACAAATACTACGATGTCCAAAAGATTTGACATTCTCTTGCTCTTGAATCTGGTTTTTGCAAATCAAACAAAAATAAACATCACCTTCACCATCTTCTACTTCCATTGGTTCACATTCAGATTCTTCAGACACTTTGTCTGGGCACACAATACATGCTGAAGCACACATTTCTTCCTCAATACATTTAGGTGCAATAAATGTTTTGAAGAAATAAATCAAATTTGATTGAACATTCGAATAATAATCTTCCTGGAAATTGATTCTTTTTGAGAAAGTACCATTACAGGAATAAACAAAAAAATCGCACCACATTCGCTTACAAATGGCCATCTGTCCTTGTATTTGACAAAAATATCTATGATTTTTTTTAATCTCCAAAGCTTCATTATCAGACGTAAATAAATAATCGGGCATGTTACATGTACAAAATGCGGAGCATAAACTACATTTTGGTTGCATTGATGATTTTACCTCTAACAAGCCATCTCCACAACATTCACAAGACACCAGCATGTCGGGACTGGCAGCTAAGAAAGAGACGTTTTGATCTAGAAAAATTCCACAATCTTTAAATTTTGCATCGACATGACTTTCTAGGTACATTTTACAATAGATGGACTTTGCAAGTGGCTCTGACTCTCTAACTTCAGAGCTTTAATATTAGAATTAATAGTCTTTCCACCCATTACCATAGATACAATGGCACTGAGGTCCACCTCAGGATTTTTCTTGAATGAATTCATACGTGTATGAACTGCATACATAATGGATGCAGTAATCCTGTCTTTTCTTAGAGCATGCCATGATTTATTTTCACTCTGTCCTACAGTCTCTTTCTGAATATGGTCCACTTCATTTGGTGTTAGAGTTGGTTGATGGTCAATAAAATCATCAACTGTATGGACATTTTTAACCATGTTGCTGATGATGTAGTGTTCAACAGCCTCCATGGAATTGTCTCCTCCAACATCGTGTGACTGTTCTTGAAGAACTTCTTCACATACCGGTAGATCCGTTCCTGTTAGATAAAAGGACTTTACATTTTACAAATTGTTTCACTATACAATAAAACTTTATAGTAGTTTAAAAGGTCTTCCATTAGCCATTTCATGTATTTTACATTGAAAACAGACTGTGATCAGTGGGCATTAACAGAACTGTTTAAAATACCTTTCAATAAACATGCATTTGGCACAGCTTTTCTCAGCTCATCAATAAATGAATCCCTGTCCAGGTGAACAGACTCCTGTGGTTTATACTGGTGTTTCTGCTTTGAAACTAAGGTCTTGTTTTTTCTACAAAACATATTAATGATATAAAATTATATCAAAATGTATAATTGTTTTAGAGCAATGTTTTAGCCAAATCTAGGTCCTTATTGTAAATGTTTTATACTCATGACCTGTCTAAAAAATAGAAATATTAAATCTGTGACCTAGATTACTAGACCTATAATATGTACATATGTCAATTCAATACATTTAGTAATACCTAGTCCATGACGAGACTTTCGAACACTTTAAAAGTCCTTTATTTTGACAGGCACAATTTCTGTTGTTGCTGATGGTACCTTCCACTGGCATGGTAAAGATGTACATGAAGTCAGGCCTAGTTTATTTGCTGACTCTACCCTAAACATTAGGGCTGCTACATGATTGCATGTCTGACCCATTCTGAAAATATAAAAGTCTACATAAAAAAAACATTTTACCCATAATAACTATATCATTGGGGTTCATGTAGTAGTAGATAGGTACATCAAAGCACAGGCCTCTAAATATATAGAGGGGGTATATATATCACTCTGATCAATCATATAACAGCTTACTGATAGAAATTCAGAGGCCTATGATTAAAGTGTAAATAGTAATTGGTAAAATTTACTAATTTATTAAGTAAGTTACCCTGCAGTACAGGAGCAAAAGGCCACCTTCACACAACCAGATTCCTTAGATATGGCTACCCAAAGGGTATGGCTCTCTTCTTTGAGTCTTTGACTAGGGGTACACTTGGCTCTCAGGAAGCATAATGCAGACGATGAGGAAATTGGATGGTAAAATATTTCTTTTATAAAGTTCGATTCACAATATTCGAATGCCTTCCCAATTTTGTAATCATTCATATATGTTTTCACGGTGTTGCTGGTGCCTTTATCTATAAGAAAGTTCACAATGTCCGATAAAAATAAGGGGGGCCACTGAGACATCCCGCACTTCTCGTTCTGCCATCCACCTCCGAGTTTCAAGGGATCAGGTAAAATAATATCTTCTATACAAAGCAAATCTTTGTACTCTTTCTGAAGTTGGTCAACATACTCACAGTCTGACACTTTCAAAGGCAATTTCATAACACTTGAAGCAAAGCATAAGGCGGCTAACTCATTCTTGGTTCCATCGGTGGATAGTCCTCGTCTGCTTAAAAATTCTTTCAGAGCTGTTAATTTCCACGAATTAAATGTTTCTATAGAAATGGTACGGTCACCAGGATCCATTATAAATCAAGTAACAAATAAATCACAAATATGAAACGTCTAAATCAATATAAAAAGCATAAAAACACAGTTTACTTTGACGCGCGTCATTTCATATACCGTTTGTAAACATCCGATTTATTGCCGATTGACCCCGTGACCCGACAAGGCCGCTTGCATAACGTAAAAAAGTGTTGATAGGAGTATTTGTTTACAATATATTAAAATTAGTGTTAATTAAGTGCTTACGGTGAAATCTGCTACTGCTAGATGATGCTAAGTTGTTTCGTGAACCGAATCAGACATCTCCAACAAGATTCTCGAAGATTTAACAACACAAGAATCATTTTACAAAATGCATGCTTCGGTCCATCATTCTCCCTCTGACAATCACATTCATTCTGAAGTCAAAGTACTTTCTCCTATACCTTAAGCGTCAAAAAGACTTTGACAGGTAAATACGAATAAACGGTTAACAGACATCTCGACCCTAAGAAAGTTCAGTCCTGGATGTTCTAGTCCAAAAAGAAGTATGACCCAATCTTATGCATTAATTTATTAAATTTCCGGTTGAGCAACACCCAAATCCTCTAGAGACATTGTTTACAGTTATATGACATTACCTAAATGTGTGACACAATATTAATCCACCCCTGTTCAAAGGGGCATAAGCACCGAGCATAGACCTAAATGTTGCAGCCCTTCACTGGCAATGGTGACGTCTCCATACAAGTGAAAAATTCTCAAGCAGGACGTTTACGTTTTTGTTTTGTTTTTTTAAATTTTGTTTTCATTTTTTTAAATGTTAAACATGAAAAGTATAACTGAATCTGTGTTCACAGCCAAAATTTTAACCTTCTGGATGCAGGAATAAAATTTTAGCCTTCATTCTGTGTCATGTAAACAAAGACTGGAGTCTTTTTATGTTTACATTTAAGGTGGCTCACTACACCGGGAAATAGTTTCTCAAATCAGTACAAATTGATTTAATATTTTAAAAAAGATCTGATGATATACAATAAGTGTGTATGCCAAAAACAGCAAAAAATGCAAATTTGGATAAAAACATGATTTTCAAAAATATTATTTCAACACATGAACAAAAGACTGGTGGATTTGAGCTCAAGATCTGTAGTTCACCAGCCCAATGCTCTCTCTCTCTCTCTCTCTCTCTCTCTCTCTCTCTCTCTCTCTCTTGCCCAATGCTTTATTAATTAACCACTTAGCTATGGTGTTATAGACGAATAAATCGATCAATACAAATACTTTCCCAAAACATTTAAATCGTCATCTTGTAACATAGTGTCATAAAGCTTTAGTGTAGTGAGTACCTTAACAAACCAGTGAAATGTTTAATTTTGTAATTGAATTTTCAATGCATCTTTACTTTTGCACATGCAATTTTACAAAGATTATTCAATAAAGGGTAAAAAAAAAACAACACTTAAAATACTTGTTTTTGATCCACTGTAGATTTTAGGAAAATATTAGATACCTGGGTCAGAGAAATCTAGACATCATTTAATGATAATGAAGTATTGTAAAAAAAAAAATTCAAGACTC
This sequence comes from Ostrea edulis, assembly GCF_947568905.1. Lineage (NCBI taxonomy): Eukaryota > Metazoa > Mollusca > Bivalvia > Ostreida > Ostreidae > Ostrea > Ostrea edulis. The sequence goes on along the minus strand of NC_079166.1, from coordinate 60,300,766 downwards.
TCCAATATGTTTGCAACTCGGAGAAATGGTCACAAGCTATTTTACACCCGCATCCCTCTTGGATCGAACCACTATAACTTTTAGGATAACAATAAATCCTCTCCCAACAATGTGCACATCTGCGAATGGCAATGAAGCATTGTACAAAGTTTCAAGTTTATCAGATAATCCATACAGGAGGAGAAGCATTTTAATGCACAATTTAAGACTTTGTGACAGACAGACTTACAGATATGGACAGAAAGTACAAAAACCATATAATTATATGAAAAGATTTTGCATGTAAAAAGTACATGAAGTGCACAATTATGATTTAAATGTAATTATCATTTTTATTAGGAATTTAGATGTCTCCTCTTTTTGCAAACAATTACACATCTATATATGAAGATGACATATATAGTGAGCATATAAAACACTCCTACCAAAAATGTAAACAAATATGTGCAATGCGAGTTTGAAAAATATGTATGTCTTAAAAAGTGATTGACTAGATATCAGGAAGCAAGCAAGCTCACTCCATGTTACTGTGCTACAACTAACTGAAATTCACTACATTATCCAAAATCCACCCAAAAAGAACCAAAACCTACCAACACTAAATACCAATATATATCCATGTGAGGTCAAGGTTTCAGGAGTGAAACAATGTGTTTTTTTTAACTTTAAATCATTATGTTTTACTTTTGTAGGATATTCATAATGTTGAAATTGATTTAAAGCAATCAATTTTCAATTGGAGAAACAAGGTACATGTATGCACATAAATGTACCACCCTGAATCTCATATCATACCTTATTATAGCTGGCAAAATTATGAAATGAAATTTAATGTCACCACAGAATTTATAATTTCCATTTCTTTCTCTCAATTCACATGGAGACCTCCTTTTTTAGAGTCTTATTTTCTTTTACTTGAATGTTCTAAATTGAAACCTAAGGAATAATAATCTTGGAAGAAAAATCTACATGAAAATATTTTCTACTTTGAGAAACAAAATGACAAACATAACTGTTTTAAATGTAAGTCAGAAATAGAAAAATAATTCAATTCAATGCACTTACATATGTAATTGAAAGAAAATTCCTTTGAGTACATGATTTTAGAATGAAAATAAGATTGATTAATATTCAAAAAAGTATTTCAATTTCTTCAAAACTTCGATCTTCAGATGATTTTCCATCCATTGACACCCCAAATGTATGATCACACACATTTAGCAGGAACATATATTCCTCATATCTCCTTCACATAACACTTGACTACTTTTGAAATGCAATTTAAGTCTTTTTAGAAATTAACAAAGATGAGTGTACAGATTCATACCCTAGCTGTTGATGATTGCTAAAACTGATCACTACTCAAAACTCTGAAACAAATCTTTATGGATTTTTTTTTGTATTTCACACACACACGCACACATACACGTACATGCATACACACATCAAAAATATCAACAAGACACTGACCTTACCAGTCACCTGAGTTATTTAGTTAAAAGTATTACTAACCTCAATATGAATGAAATCTATATAATACAGTAACTTTTCTTGCTCTAGGCATGCATTTATATGCTAAATTCTAATATTCAGTAGAAGTATAATATAAGGTGTAATTCATTCCCCCAAAAGCGTCTATACTGATGAAACATTTTACAATTATAAACTTGATATACACTTTTAACACTATTTGGATCTGACATTGAATCAGAACCCTGGAGTTGCAAGCGTCACAATTTTTGTACATCTCTTTCTGTTTTTCTTGACAATGCATCCATCATTTATAATATTCTAGTGTCAACAAAATTAAAGAAGGATTCTTTTAAATCATAAAGACATGTGATTACTATGACCATTTTGGTTCCATCTATTTTAAAGCTAGTATCAAAACCTTTAGATTCTAACATGTATATATAAACTGTGTTTTTAATTATCAAATACCAAAAAAGAAAACCCCCAAAAAACCAACCAACTTTTAGCTATTGATCTTAATCATAGTGTTTTATTTTGATAATTTAATTTACAGATACATCTATAAGTTGTCATAATGTCATTTAATTCTATTTTATTGTTGCATTCCTCTTCTTGCCCTTGTAAAGCACAATCTGATTAAAATAAGATCTTTGATCCGCTCCGTTATTGTTATAAATAAGATCTTTGATCCGCTCCATAACAATAACGGAGCGGATCAAAGATCTTATTGAAACGACATAACAATAACGGAGCGGATCAAAGATCTTATTTTAATCAGATTGTGTAAAGCACCTTAGAGTAATAAACTGTTTTATATAAGGTTGCATGTATATAAATTTTATTATTATTATCACTGATCGAGGTCATGAAATTTACAATTACCTGTTCCTTCTTTACCTAAAAGCATCAATAGCATTAAGGAAGATGTTATCTAAATTTAAATGTTTTACACATAAACACTATATATCAAGTTTGGTTCCTCCTGGAGTCAGAATTTCTACCCTAGGAATCATGATATTTACAAACTTGATGTTTTGTTTACTCTCACAACAGAAGCTGACCACTAGCAATAGGTCACATGAGAGAATCAATTGACCTAAAAATATATTAATTAACATGATTGAAATGTTTTAATCTTTATATCCATGATAAGATATTCTTTATATATTTTATATTGAATTCAATTTGGTACTTTGACCTCTTTATTTTCAAAATAATTGGAATTATGTCTATATACACACATGTGAGAGTTGGCCTCCATGTGTCCAATGAAGAAATTATGAATAATGGAATGACAAATTAATGATTGTCTAATGCTTACAGGGATGGATCCAGGAATTTTTGAGAGAGGGGAAATTTACCATTAATTTTGGTTATCAAGGGAGGGGGTCCACCCTCAAAATGTGTTATTTTTACTTTATTTTAGCAAAATTTCCTGAACCAGCACCCCCTCTGGATCCACCACTGGGTTATCATTTACTCCTTCATTCTTGATTACAAACCTAAGGACACTAAATTGTAATTTCACATTTTTTTTAATTTGACAATATTTCATTATCACACAACAGCAAAATTATGAAAGCATATACATGTACGTACAATAATAGCAAATTGATTGTTCTGACATATCATTTGATATACATATATATTCATAAGAAAATTTGAACTATCATGCATATTATAGATTATCAGTCATCAAGTTTTTTGTTGTGTTTTTTTGTTTTTGTTTTTTTTTTCAAAGTAATTTCACATTTTGAATCTTGCTTATTAATTGATATGTTGATATGGAATCAAATGACATGCATGCACGCAGAAGCTATGTGAAAAATGTCAGATCTTGTGTAGCAATTTGTAAACCCAATGATTACAAAGCCTATTAGTATTCTATATCAGTAAAAGAAAATCCTATTTTAATTCATATTTTGCAATAGATATGATAAAAGGAATAAGCATTTAATAATAATTATCAAAATCTATAGTTTAAAATTGAAAAACAATCTCATAAAAAATATAACATATATTTTACACATGGATTTTTGTAAACTTTACAAAAGGAACAGATTTCCCCCCTGAATTTAAAAATTTAAAAATTTAAAAATCAGTATTATGTCCTGTGACATTTTGTTATTATGCTTTAATAAACTTCTAATATTGACTTTGTCCTTGCATGGTCATTTTGTTCATTTTTTTTATATCTGTACCCAGGTTTTGTCTTGTGACTTTTACCCCAACTAATCCCTTTGTGTATAATACACATGGGATGTTCTTTACAGCTCAGCAAGCCCCTGGCTTTGTTTCTCATTGTTCCTTATCTACAATTACTGGGTGAATGACTTTGTGAGGTTGTAATTTGCCATCTAATACTTTTATAAGCATTTCATATCATGATCAACATATCATGCTATTTCAGTCAATATTATAAATAATTCATTTGATACATAATATGTAATATTGTAGGCTTATATGGTAATATTTGGAAAATAATGGCAAAGCAATTCTCAGCATGAACATTGAAAATTATGTTGCAATATACATCACCCAATACAAAGGCAAAGGATACATTTTAATTTTTACGTTTAAATTCATATGAAATATTGTGAAATTCATAATCATGTGAATGCATAGCTGCAGAACTGTAGCTCTCTGAGAAAATATTAATTGGTACAGATCTGTCCCAATATTTTCTCAGAGAGCTACAATTTTGCAGTTAGTGAATGTGGTTAACTTATACTACCATTAAGATATGTAATCCCTTTCTAATATTTGTTTAATTTGTACCTTTTTCATATTGTACAACAAAGTATAATTTAATGCACATTGATACTCGGATTATAATAATTTTTTTAAATTATTTTTTTTTAGGCTTAATTTTTTTAAATTTATTTGTACAAATAGAAATTAAGTGCATCATAATATATACTTTTAAAGGTAAGATGTACAATTGATATATAATCACTCATACCAACCATTCATACTCCACTCAAACATTTCAAAACTATGGATTATAAATTTTGATTAGTGCAAAATTTGTTAATTTCTATAAGGTCATCTCAAATCTTTTAAAATCATTTTAGTGACTTTTTGGGGGAAAACACCTGAAACACTTTTAAAGCCAATTTAAATGGTCCAGGTCAAGCATATTTTGCTTTTAAGGCCAAATCTTTGTAAGATCATTTGTGCACTTTGACAATTACTTCTAAATATTCGGGCTAGTATAATGAAGAAGTATGGATGTTTCAATTTTCATTAACATTTAATACCAAAACCATATCTCCTTTGCTTGACCAAAAAAGCCCCCCCCCCTCCACACACACACACACACACACACACAGTGAGGTCTAGATCCGCCACTGCTTAATCTGTGATTTTGGGGCGAAGTTGGATCAATTTCATTTTATGAACAGGTCCAGTGGTACGATGGATTTTTCATTTTCAAGACAAATTAATAGAAATATAAATTGTTAGCCAGTAAAAAGAAGTAATGATTTAAATCAGATACTTGGAACAGTGTTGATGTTAACAGGGACCTATATACTAGTTAGTATATAGGTCCCTGATGTTAACTTATGAAATTCTTATATTGTATACAAGATATTATCCAACTAACAGATAGACTTTTGCAATTATATCTTATGCATTATGAACTGTAGCTAAACAATATCACTATTAAAATCTTATGTCCATTTCCATGTAGTTGGGAATCAATTAAGCTTTCCTGGTTCCGATTTTGATTTAATTTTTATTTTGTGAACATAAATCAATATTAATCACAGGAACCGGTAATTTTGTCTGTAATGATAATAATGAGTATATACGATACCACCCCCCACCCCCGTGTTTTTATTAGAAGGTGGTATTGAATACACCCGTAAATATCATTACAGACAAAATGGTAATATATTTACAAGTGCACTTTACGTATTGTTCTCCACGGGCAAGGGCACAGGCACCGGAAGTATGGATACATGTATTTAGAGATTGGCCTTCTACTGGTATAATAAAATGAATTTTATTATACCGGTAGAAGGCCAATCTCTATACCGGTAGAAGGCCAATCTCTAAAGCTTACAAAAAAGCGTGAAACGATTACATAAATCGAAAGAGGGATGAAATAGACTACGAATTCATACATTTCAGAGAAATTATTCCCACCAAAAAAAAAAATTGAAAAAAGGTGGGGGGAGGGGTAGTAATATCCATATTTAAGGTGCCTGTGGGCAAGGGCGTATCCAGGAATTGTTTAAAGGATGAGCGGATTGCGACCCAAGTTTGTGCCTATTCCGCCCCGGCCCCAAAGATGGGTGAATATCGCAAACTGGTAAAATGACCAGTTTTGTTTAAAACTATGGAAGTAAAGTGGAGTGACTACAACTCTCTCGATCCGCCACTGATGAACAAGAAACTACATTACGGGGATTAGGAAGCACAGGGTTCATTCAGAATAATTGTAATCTTTAAGGAAATCTTCGTGGAGCACATTATCGCAAATAGTTGCTGAAATTGAACCTTACCATAATTCCGCCGGCGAGGATTGCAGCTATTTTCACTTTCACATCGCAGGAGGTGCGTTTGATGAGCTAATCAACTTATGCAGACAGTATCTCCTCATATCTACATGTACAGGGGCGGATCCAGGAATTGTGGTTACGGGGCGCCCCTTTATGAGGCAGTGGGTCCATGGCGAAGCCCTGGTTGGGGCCCAGGGGGCGAAGCCCCCGGAAACTCCTGGGTTTTACAAATTTTATGGGGCTTGAAATATTTCTCCTATTTAGTCATTTGTACTACATGTATTTTCTATCATTTTAATAAGGTGAAATTAAGAAAATAAGGGTTTTTTTTTTTTTTTTTTTTGGAAAATATTAAGTTCTCCCAATAAAGTAATTTAAAAAATTAAAAGATTTTGTCATTTATTTCTCCGCCTGCGCTCCCTCTAAATCCGACACTGATGTATATTGCAATAATCTACCAGAATATACTGACACCTTATAGGTGATACTTCATTAGTACAAATGAACACCACCACCACCACCATCCCTCCAAAGGGAGGGGGTGAGACTAACAACGAAAGGGGAAAAACACATTCCGCAAATTATAATATACATGTAACAGGCTGTCTTTGCATTTAGTCCGACTGTTTTCAGTTATCTTTTTAAAAATTCTATATATTGATTGCAACACAAACATCCTATTATAATTATATGGCGATGATAAAGTCTCAGTAAGTTTCCACAAAGCTGAAAATTGGTATACACCATATTGTACAAACTGATACAGAACTAAAATATTGCGGAAACTTATCAAAACTTTGCGGTAGACTATCAGTATAGCAATGTGCATACTAAAACAGAACAGTTTCTGCAAACCGAAATTTGCGCAAACTTGATCAGCTTTCAGCAAATTTTCGTTGCGGAAACTACTTGAAAACAACGTAGATATATCAAGTTTCAGCAGGACACACCACGTTTTTGCAGGGAAAAAGCTTTCAAGATGAAAAATGAGTGCGGAAACTTGACGAAAACCACTTGTACACCCAAGTCTATGTAGTGAAATTTGTATTTTTCATCCATTTGTAAATTCCATGTTTTTAATGAAAAGAACTTATAATAATTAACATTAGTAAATACTATGTAATATTGCAGGTAAATTTTGTAGGGTATATAAGCGAGTGGGGGGGGGGGGAGGGGGGGGGAGGGATTCAGACCAGCTTTTAGTGTTAGGAATGGCATGCTTTAGTCCCAGTTTGTGTTACTCTGAAGCGAAGTCCCAATTGGTTATTAAAATGCACGTACATAGATCTATACATTTCCATACACCTATATTCAGTGCACCCCCCCCCCCCACCTAAAATTTTCAAATTTAAGGTAAATCGCGGTATCTTGTTTAGAAAAATGTACAAAACGATAAAAGAAGCAATAATTTCTTCCACTCCCGGAGAAATAATTGACAAAACCTTTTGATTTCTTGCATTACTTTATTGGGAGAACTTAATTTTGTTCTAAAACCCATAAAATTTGAGTCATTTTATTAATTTCACAAATGACTAAATAGGAGACATATTTCAAGCCCTGTAAAATCCCGGAGCTTCCAGGGGCTTCGCCCCCCTGAACTCCACCAGCGCTTTGCTCTGGATCCACTGTGGGCCTCAAGGCGGCCCCCAGACCCCCTGCCTCATAAAGTGGCGTCCCCTCCCTGTAACCGCATTTCCTGGACCCGCCCCTGATATTACGAAGTTCATACAGCCCGAATCATCGAAGCTTAGACTGGGTATTTTGAATTGAAGATTTTAAGATTTCCAAAACGCAGTTTGACAAATAAAAACGGGTGTGTAATGCTCTAGTATGAAATTATATTGGAAAAGAAAAATCTACACGCGTGCACATGCGCATGTCTTTCTGCTGTCTGACTGGCTCTATCCTTCAGACTCTCGCGTTATAATCTAGGGGATAATTGAATTATCTCTCAAGATCCATGCAAATGGCCACATTCAAGTAATATACAATTGTGTAGTATTACATGAATTTACATTTGTTGATTTTAAAGCAAGATAACCATGAATTATGTATTGTATTCAGAGGCGGGTGCAATATTTCAGTTTGGGGCCCGGAGAAATTGCTGGGTGGGTGGGTCTAAAGACCGCCTTTAGACCTCAGTAAGTCCAGGACAAAGTCCTGGGTGGTTCCAGGGGACAAAACCTATGAAAGCTCCTGCTTTTTTCTCTCTTCTTTTTATTGCAAAAACTAGCACCAGTACTCTCTAAAGTATTTTGATTGCATATCTCTATTCTTAAAAGCTGTATATTTGGCATGCGCATATTTAATATACATTAATGAAAAAAAAGTCTAAAACTATATCGCATTAAAAGTGTACAAATTAAGTTTACTTAGTTCATTCCCAACATTGGGTGCATGATCTTTAGTTCCTTAGAATGTATTAAGTACTAGAGACACACGTTACATGGATATGAAAACAGACTCAGTTTTGATTGATAGGATATTGTTTAAGTTTCCTCTCGAGAATTTTTCACTCATATGAAGACGTCACCATTGCCGGTGAAGGGCTGAAAACATAGGCCTATGCTCGGTGCTTACGGCCTTTGAACAGGGAGGGAATTTATCGTGCCACAGAAGTTGAGACAGTGGGCCTCGGTTTTTGCGTTCTCATCCGAAGGACTGTCCCATTGGGTCGTCTCTTACGACAGGCAAGGAGTACTGAGGACCTATTCTACCCGGTGTTGTAAAGCATAAGATTTTCCCCCGCATAGACTTTCCCTTCGGAAAAACGGGCCCGGGATAGACATTCCCCCCGGAAAGATGGACCTGGAATAGAATTTCCCCTTACGAAGAATTAACCCGGGTCCAACCCAACCCCCCTTGGAAAAACCGTCCCGGTATAGAAATTCCCCCTAAATGACAGTACACCCCCATTCTTACATTTTAGCTATGTATCTGCTTCCATTTCTATTACTAGAATTCTCTTTCTTATTTAGACCCAGTAATTCTTCTGATTATTTTTGTGTGTGTGTATCGTGAACAATCATCATCTTATGATTTTTTATAAAAAGGAAATTGCTCAAATCGTGTAATGGTATATCAAAATTCATTCAGACATCTTAAGTCTTTATCGTTATTTACTAGTATCTAACATTTGAATTAGTAAAGTTGGGAAGAACTTAAATGATTTTTTTTAATTTAAATAAACGAGAAAATTTAATTACTTTTATTTATACAGTTTATCTATTTTACTTTTCAAATATTTTAATTATACATCTTATAGTCGATTTTTTACGAAAAATCCTACTTATATTGACCATCGTTAAAGTCTTTTGGTAAGCATATTGTATTTACAATATGCACTTCAAAGTTTTCAGCGTGTAAATCCAACTTCATCATGTCAATAACAAGAAATATTCGTTTGTTTTATGAATATCGTAATATTAATGAGCGCATATCTATTTCCTTAAACTATTATAACAAATGAAATCCGGAAATAGGGGGGGGGGTGTTCTATATATACCAGGGCGATTTTTCCGCCAAAGGGGAGACTCTATACTGACTTTGTACTTAGGGGGAAATTATATGCTGGGGCGCAATTCCGGGCCCGTTTTTCCGGGGGGGGGGGGTGTCTATGATACAACACCGGATCCCCACGGGATAAAACATATCTGATATACATATTACATGTAAAAGCCCTACATTAACTGGATACTGGATATTGGACTACAGGGGCTTTGCAATTGAGGACTAACCAAATCACGGTTAGGATGGTTCGGGAGGGGTTGTTCCCCTCCCTTACGGGGGAAAATATTGAAGCAGAGCAATTTCAAGCACATTAAATTCTTATCTTTGAAATGATGGGGTGGTGGGGGGGTGGGGGGTGGGGGGGGTGCGATCTCCACACCCCATAATTCCGCAAGTGAGACTGTTAGTTAACTCTATGATAAAATTTAGAAGATATAAAACAGAAAGAATTTTGATACAAGTAAAAAGTTTCATATATTTTTGGAAAATTATCTAGATGTGCAATATTTAGGATTAAGCTCAATAAAAATCCGAAGTATGTAACATTTGATAAGGGTAATTTTCGCATGGGGCGCCTCTATGCCGGCTTGATTAGATCGCGTCGTATACGTACATTTAATGACAGAGTGAAATTTTCAGTGTTTTTATTGAGGAAAATATGTGGTTGTCATAGACAAAAAACTCCGCACTTTTATCGTGTCCAGAGTTAAATGTCGCACTTTTAAAGGTATTTTGTTGATTAGGAATATGCATTGATTGATCACTATTTTACGATCAAGTGTTGCATCTATATATTTTGGAAAATGAACTATACGTGATGGCTGGTCGAGGGGTTGGGGAAAGGGTGGGTGCTTTGATCAGTCCGCTACTAAAGTTTTCCTAGTAATGAAGACAGTATTAGTTCTTCATTGTAAAATATATTTCCAATATCAACCATAACTATTTCAACTCCAGTAAAGCTTCCACCAAAAATTACAACAAACAACAAATCATCGATACATAAATGTTCGAGATTATGTCTCTAGGTAGTGTCAAAAATAACAACGAAATCTTTTTTGGAAGCGGAAGACCATAATGATAACATAGATAACAAAAAACCCATATATACTAGACTAGATAGGTTAGGGTCAATGGCTTATGATCTCGTGTCTGACGAAGCGTAACGTGTAGAATTTAATAGGGTAGTTTGTTAATTGGGTATACAAAATGACTGACTAGTGGGACCACTATTTTTTATTTATTTAAGTAGTGTCAAGAACATCGAAATCTTCCGTTGGAAACGGAAGACCTTAATGATATCTTATTCAGGTTTCCATTTGGGAGCAGAAGACCTTAATTACAAGACTTGTTCGGTTAGGGTCAATGTGTTATGTTGTCGTGTCCGACGAAGCGTAACGACTAGGATTTAAAAGGATAGTTTGTTAATTGGGAATACACAATGACTGACCAGTTGGGCCACTATATTTTTTTTATATCCGAACTAAACATCGTGTGATTATTTCCTGTACATATATGAAGTATTGAAATTGTACATTGTTTTGAATATCAGGGACTAAGTAGAGTGATTGATAAATATTTTCCGTTCAAGTTCCATTTCTATCTGGTCAAAACGAGCCTTTTGTCAATTTTGGACCATAAATCCTGCAGGAAGAGGGATGGCTTCCGCTCCTCCGCCTCTAAAGTTGTTTTTCTAATTTCAAAATATTAAAAAATAATCCTCGTATGATTATGTATCCTAGATATTTAAAGTATTCGAAATGTTAACGTTGTTTATTTCAACTTTCAATATAGTTAGGAAGCTAATATTAAGTGAATAACGCTAAATATTACCGCAGATATCCATTGACTTCATTTACCTAATTAGTAGATCAACACCATACGTCTACCTAATAACTGGCGGTTCCAGGGGGGGGGGGGGTTAAACTGCAATATCAATACTTTGCTCTTGAAGAAGAAGAAGAAGGGGGAAAAACCAAACAAATAAAAACTCTAAATAAGCAATGAAACATACGAGTAAAGATCATAGGAATTTATCACGTACAAAATCAACTCACGACTAAGTAGTGTCAGTGGCAACATTAACGGTCTGTATTCAATGATGAAGTTTGTTTATTAGAAATACACAATGACTGACCAGTGTTTTACGTTCAAGGGTAATGTCTATCTGGTCAAAATGGGCCGCTTGTCAATATTAGAAATTGAATTGTGCGAAGTAGGGGTGGGGTGTCGTTCTCGGTTATCCACCACTAAAGTTAATAAACATCATAACATCATATGATGAAGGCATGCCTTTATATATATATATATATATATATATATATATATATATAGTATTCAAAATGTTTATATTATATCTACATTTATTTTAACTTTCAATAAGTTAGAATGATAGGTGAGTACATGTACCGCTGTTATAGGCATCACCAGAATTAATTTAGCTAGTGGCGGATCCAGGGGGTTATTATAAGAAGTAGGTATAAAATCGTTGTAACGGTACATGTACTTTGCTTTTTGAACACTGATAAATAAATCAGATAATCCTGATATATAAATGTCCGAAATCATAGAAATGTATCACAATACAAAATCGTTGACTAAGTAGTGTCAATGGATTGATTTAAGGTTTCATGTCCAACGAAGCGTAACGATTATGATTTACGAGGGTAGATTGTTAATTAATTGGGAGTACACAATGACTGAAAAGTGCTTTACATTCAATAGTCGTGTATATCTGGTCATTAAGTGGCTGGGGAAATAATTAGTACTATGCGTGAGGGATGGGAACGGGACGGGGGATCCGACCATTCGCCACTGAAGTTATAATTTGAAAAATAAACATCGTATAGTTAAATTCTTTTGCGTATACAAGGTATTCAAAATATTAACGTCATCTATTTTATCATCCAATGAAATTAAAATGATAAGACTGTTGTAACCACACAACTTGTGTAACTAATTAGTGGCGGATCTCGGGGTTAATACATTTGTAAGTAGACCTAAAAATTTGCGATAACATTGCTTTGCTTTATGAGTAAAATAGTCTACAATATTCATAAAACATTGATACACAAATGTCGAAAACCATAGAAGTTTATCACTATAAAATCGCTCGAGATGTTTAGAACACTTAGAGCCGAACTTCCCTAGAGTCGAGACGTCTGTTAACCGTTTATTCGGACGCGCCTGTCATTGAAGTCTTTTCGACGCTTAAGGTAATGATAGCAATCGGAGAAAGTACTTTGACTTGAGAATGAATACGATTGTAGAAGGGAGGGAAAGATGGACCGAAGCATGCATTTTGTAAAACGATTCTTGTGTTGTTAAATAATCGAGAATCTTATTTGAGATGTCTGATTCGGTTCACTAAACAACTTAGCATCACCTAGCAGAGTTCATCTTTCACCGTAAGCACTTAACACTAATTTTAGAACATGTAAACAAGTTGTAAGCTAGGCCTATTCCGTAATTCAACAACATATCACAGGAACTTTTAATTTAATATGTAGTAATAATACTGCTACCCTTTATAAAACCACAAGGATGGTGCAGTGGTGTCGCCAATTCCGGGTCGTCGCCAGTTCCGGGTCATTCGAGTGAATATCTTTTCATAAATATTTTTTAAAAGCACAAAAAATTAGAATCACGGTATGGTCATGAAGATTGGGTCTTTGTGTCTATAATAAGCACAAGAAAATGAGAATTTACCCTTAACGTGGCCTCTCACAGACGAGAAAACGAAACAAGCGTTTTCATGATGGAGATTTTCGCGCCGCTTTTGACAGCTACTTTCGTTTTGTAACAACCAGCGTGGTCGAAGAAAAGGTATGAGGTAAGCATTGATAGTTGCAAAGTATGATACATACAGTCTGTTATAAATCAGGAATCACTCGAAACGATCCATGTTCAAATGAATCTACACTGAACTCTAAATTAATGGCTAGTAGAGTCTCCAATTCCGGATCACTCGCTAAAAAAATGTGACGTAGGGAAAATGTCAAAATTTGCTATTCAAAACAAATTAACAGTCACGATTTTTGTTCAACTGTTTGGACATTAATCACAAATAAATACAGATATTTTTAATCTGACTTGTGAAAGAAATATCTTGTTTAAAAAAAACGTTATTTCTCTTAATCTTATGTTAACTTTTTAGACTATATTTTCTTCATATATTTAGATATGGGTCCAAAGAAATCGGATACCAAACGTGGATTGAGCAACACACCGACTCAGCAATCAGCCAAAAAAATTTGCAAGAAATATGGGAAACGCATGACTCCACAGAAAATACAAAGAGTTCGCAGAGCTTTATATGATGTAAGTGCTAACAAATCATCAATACGGCAAGCAGCAGAAGAAAATGAATTGCCGTATTCTTTCTTGCAAAGAAGGGTGTCAGGTAAAGTTTCACAGTTTAGCATTAATGGACCACCTACTGTATTTTCTGAGGTAGAAGAGCTTGCCATGGCCAATTGGTTGTCGGAAATGTCACAAAGAGGAATGGGTCTAAAAATGTGTGAATTTCTGGACTTTGTTCAGTCAGTTGTTAAGAAGGAAAAGAGACAGACTCCATTCAAAAATGGTAGGCCTGGTAAGAAGTGGTACTATTCATTCTTAAAAAGAAATTCAAACATTATCAGCTCAAGAGTGGAAACTTCCTTAGAGTTGAAGAGATCCCAACTAACAAAGGACAAACTAGATCCATGGTATACACGATTTAGGGAATTCCTTCAAAATAAAGACCTTCTGAATCAGCCTGGAAGAATCTACAATGCAGATGAGACTGGATTTAACATGGGAGGCAACAAGTCAAAAGTAATTGGCCCTACTAGGAGAGACTTAAATGTTCCTCATATTTCATGTGGAAAGCAGCGCCTAACTGTTATGTTTTGTGAAAATGCGGCAGGTCAGATGATCCCACCATACTTTGTATATCCCGAACCAAAACCAAAAGGATATAATCCTCTAAATGGGTCTCTTGAAGGTTCCCAGATAGCGTACACACCGAAAGGTTGGATGGACAAGACTACATTTGCACAATTCATGGACCACTTCAACAAATATGCTGGCAATGAACGCCCTGTTGTTCTCCTATTTGATAGTGTTAGCAGCCATGTTGATCATGAGGTGTTCATGAAGGCCAAATCTCAGGGTATAGAACTATACAGAATTGTTCCCAATGCAAATCATCTCATGCAGCCTTTAGACAAAGGTGTTTTTGGCCCACTTAAAACTAAATGGCATATGACAGCAAGGAAATACACACGTGAAAACACAGGGAAATGTATCGGAAAAGAGAATTTTGCAGAGAAATTGAAGGAGGCTTTTTTACAGTTCTATAAACCATTAACAGTCATAAATGCTTTCAAATCATCAAGCATATATCCTGTAGACAGCACTGTTGTCACAAAAGACATGTTGAAACCATCATTGCCCTACTTAGAGGATCCATCAAACCCTGAAATTGAGAAAGAAAATGAAACCATACCTCAGGAGAAACTTGGCACAGAAAAGCAAGAAATGGCCAAAGGTGCACTTGAAGTATTTGAAAGTAGTCTAAGCACTCCTACTCGCCAACGCTATTCTCAAAGAATACAAGAAGGATATGATGTTGAAGGAGTATCTCCCTGTTTTGATGTGTACAAGAAACTTCACGGAAAAGCATACCCGTTGTCATCACATACAGATACAGGAGGCACCAGAGCTGCATCGGGATTAGATATCCTGGCACAAGTAGCTGCTCAACAGACCACCAATATGGAATCTGAAGATGTCGCATCTCAAGACTTCTGCATGCCTCCACTAACTGGGAAGACAGTTGGTGCTGAATTTTCCCCAATATTAGAGCAAAGTTTGGTGTTTCCAAGGGCAACAGGAAGCTCAAAACCAAAGCGTAAAATACTCATTGACTCTTTGCCGGATAATTTAACATCACCAGAAAGCATTAGGCAATTCTCCTTAAGAGAATTAGAGAAAATAAAAGCCTTTTCTGACAAGGAAAAAAAAGCCAAACAGAAGTATCTGAAGAAAAAGTCTTCCAGTCAGGAAAAGAAAAAGGTACGTGTGCCTAGAGGAAAAAAGAGAAATCCTTTGAAAGGGAAATCTAAAGCAACAGAAAAATCAAAACGTGATAGCAGTGAGGAAGATGTCGATTTCGACCAAGAAAGGACAATGGAATTATCACGATGCCAGGCTTGTCACAGCACAGAACAGGATGATGAAGCTATTGGGATTGAACGATTGTGGATTCAGTGTGACTCATGTGATAGTTGGATGCATACTGACTGTTTAGCTGCAGAGATTGACTTTGAAAATACTTTTGTTTGCCCAAGATGTTCAAAGTGAATCAGTGATAGGCATGCTTATACATATGTACATATTGCAATAAGGTAAAACAAATTGCTAGCTCCTGACCTTGTTACTAAGTTATTATTGAATAAGATTTTAACTTTTTCTGTGATTTTAAAAGTTATTTAAATTTCTGTTTTGATGATTTTTCCACCCGTTTTTTGATATTTGTTTTGATATTCTCCATTTTTTTTTCAGGCCACTGAGGAATCTCCACAGGGAAGTGTTCAGGATCTAAAACATGCAGTTGTTGAAATGGAGAGCTCAGGCAAAATAGTGATAGACAAATGTGTGATAAAAGGATATCATGCTTTCAAAATACGCCCCCCATATGTTACGCCTATGCCCTTATTACCTGTTGACAGAGAATATTCAAATACAAAGGATGAAAATGCGTGTTTAGTGTGGCTTCCGCCATTAAGTAGTTTTTCGAGTGATATTCATGACCTGGTAACATATGAGAAACGTCAATTGAAGTTAAGTGATGTTGCAGGATTACCCATAGGACATGTCCCAAAATGCTTGTCCAAGTTCTTTTGTACCATACTAGATGACGGGGGAGAGATAACAGCTGAGCCCACTGGACCACCAGTGCCAAGCTTCCCACCTTGGCCTGCACCCAGTGAGGAGGGGGGTGGGATAGTGATTCCATGCAAATTCAATTTAACACATATGAAAGATTTCAATTCTTGTTTTGAAGACTTAAAAAAATGTTTGCTGAAATGTCCAGAGGGAAGAGACCTAAAACTGTATTGTCAGTAATTTTGTTTTTCAGTTGGGCAATTGTAGTGTACTGTACAAGATTTCCAGGTAGATCTCTAGTCAGTTTATTTTCTTTATTCATATACACAATTTATTTTGTTTAGAGTATACAGGATACATTACATAGTCAAGGTATACATAAAAGCTGTTTTTCTTTTTAATTTATGTATGTTTATTATTTACTTTTTATTTCTAAGTGCAACTGGTTGTTATATACAATAAAACTGTTGATTTCCGAACTTGTCCGTTATTTCCACAATTCTGCGTTATTTACTCTATGGTTCTTAACAACGGAAATCGTGCTTCGAGACTTTCCCTCACTTAGGGAAGTCTTAGAAGTCACATGACCCGGAAATGGTGAAAATGATTCGTAAATGGAGAAGCAAGGCCGTGTTGAAATATCTCCACAAATATTGGTTCACATAATCTATTTTGAAAAACATGATAACGGTTGGACACCTTACAAGATGTACTTTTGAATGATATCTTTCACAAAACGTAATTCAAGCGGTCTTGCATATAATCAACGAAACAACGTTGCGTGACCCGGAATGGGCGACTTCACTGTGGGTGACGATAATTTTAAGAACTTTTTTGAAACGAAGTTTTGAGTGAAGTATCAGCCCTTGTAGGTCCCCCCCCCCCCCATAGCAGCTGATTAGGGGATGGTACGGTATATGGTATATACCCACACTATTATTAATACACTGACAAAATTAACGGTTCCTGTGAACATATTTTAACACCTGACGACATATGAAGGGTTGTGAATAGTGAATGTGAGCAACTGCATGTGAATGCACGGGCAATGGAAGTTGATGTAAATAGATACATGTAGTATCATGTGCATGTGTATATATTTATACATGCAACATACTATATATTTACATTAACTTACAGTGCCCGTGTGTGAATGAGTATTTCATAGTGTTCTTGTCTGCTTGTTGCAATAATATAGTCCCGTCCAATTTTATATGAATATTTTTGTGCAAGGGTTATATGTATACAATTAAAATTGCATGGGGAAAAGTTTAGTAATGCAGAGCTCTAATATCCTTTATTATCTCTCATGTTTTTTAGACATTTATTCACAAACACATAGGCCTACACATAAGAGTTTATAATTACTATATATATTTAAAAATTAATGTCATGCCTTGGCTTTTAAGTACATTTTAAGAATCATGACAAACAACACTTTTTAAGATACAATTTTCTGTTTTATTGTTATATTCATGGAATAAAAATCCCATCCTGTGTTTTATTTGGGATATCTATTCCCATTCATGCTCAAATAGGATATTTACTGCCATTTCATGTTCATTATGGGACATTTCCTCCTATGGGACATTGTATCCCATATTAAGTTTAAATATGGGAGTTAAAATCCTATGGGAGAAATTATATTTTTTCTCCCATAGGATTTTTGGTGGGAGTGAAAATCCCCCAAGTGGGATTAAAAATCCCTCCAAAATCCCATGGGATTTTTTGATTTCAGGTGAAATATCTTAAAAACTACAATAGTTACAAGTGTAAATGTTGGTGCATGTCTTGTGGACATAAAATCCCATCTTTTTTTGTAAAGGGTTTATTTGTATCCTTAATAAAAGGGTTGGCGAAACTCCGGACTTTTGTCGTGTCCAGAGTTAAATGTCGCACTGTTAAATGTTCTATCAAACTGTAGAATAGCTGTAAAAGAAAATCAAAAACTTCAATGCACCATCGCAAGATATCAAACTGTAAATAAATAAAAACAATCGTATACTATGTAAATTGATCTATAATCATTTGGCAATTTTAATTGAGTCATGTAAAGGCACACTGCTTAACTGCATGTTTTCTATGCTGAACATTTTCACTGTAAAAATAAAAATATTGTGAATTAAAAATTAATAAGTATACCATGCAGTACAAACAAAATGGATAGATATTGTAAAACCGGTAAACGATAAAACGTATGTTGAAGGTTATCATTTGAGAAGGAGGTATAGTTCGCATTACCACGTTCTGTCCACAGTTTTTATGATATGATATCCTTGACACGGGTTGTAAGGATTGTCTTTGGAGGGGAGGGTGTCACATCTATAGCATTATTCAAACGCTCCTTTATGTCGTCAGGAATGACGTCACAATCATGATGAACCCTTATCCAATCGTCACCTGACAAGACAACAGACATTTTATTTTACATTAATGATTGATTGATTGAATATTGTTTAACGTCAAACTCGAGAATTTTTTACTCGTATGAAGACTTCACCACTGCCGGTGAAAGGCAGCAAAATGTAGGTCTATGCTCGGCGCTAAGAGACTTTGATCAGGGAGGACATGTTTTTGCCAGATGTATAGAAAGAAATACATGATATGCAGAGAAAAAATTGTGACAAACATGACTATCATAAATTATCCGTATTATTGTCAATTGCTGACTTCGTTGAACTAACTAAATCGTGTGATTTTAAATCTAGCACATATGGACATATAAATGACATCCTCCATAGTTCGGTCTGTTAATTCGCATTTTCACGTTGACTATTTATTTATATATTATTGTGTACCTAATATATTATTTAGTGATTTGAGCGAACTAAACTGAATTGAATTGAAGCATAATGACTTCCCCAGGATGAATGTTGGCTAGCCTTTTTAACGCGATACTTCGGTCGTAGTAGTAATATCACTGTGTCGCTGTATTCCCAGTTCTTCAGCATTTCTCTGTCTGGTTTTATGAATTCGGCGATTGGGGTTTGGCAAAGACCAAACATAGGGCCGTTTCGCCTGATGGATGATTTATGGTGGACATGTTCTGGGGCCGTTTTGTTGGGTGCATTTTACGGCTTTCTTGCTCAAGAATTCATTTTTATATTCCAAATCGGCCTCACTTAACGTATTCTTTTTCTACCATACCAAGCATCATTATCTGAAGAAAATACACGCAAACCTGGTGCATATCATCTGGAGAAAGTCGTACGTAAAACCCTGATCTTAATGAGTCTTAGAGGAACGTATTCGTTGCCTAATTGTGTTTTTCAGTAAAGTACATTGTGTACGATTGAATGATACCAAGACGATAATGATACGTAGTATCATTAGAAATTCAAATAAATTTCATGATTGTTGAACGGTTTACCGTCCAACTCCAGAAATCACATGGTAAGAAGTATGTCCGACTGACTGAACGGCTTTCATGAACTTGGACCTGTAATCCTTACAACAATCACGAAATTTATGTAGACATTAGTAGTTAATTAAGTGTAAAAATAGAGCTGGTTCTTATTTTACCTATTTGGTTCTTTTTCACATGTAACTGTCGAGGAATGAAATCATTTTCCCGAAAACTTAACAATTTTCATTGATTTTATCGTTGGTTCAATTAAGGATGGATTCTTCTTGTCATTCAGTCTTAGATGACTGGTTGGTTGTATATTGTTTAACATCCCACTCGAAAAAAAATCATTCATATGGAGACGTCACCACTGCCGGAGAAGGGCTGCAAAATTTAGGCCTATATTCGAGGCCTACGGACTTTAAAAAAGGAGGGATCATTATCATGCCACACCTGCTTTGATGGAGGCCTCGGTATTCGCGGTCTCATCCGAAGGACTGCCACGTTTAGTCGCCTCTTACGACAAGCAAGGGGTACTGAGGACCTATTCTAACCTGGATCCCCACGGGACCAGACTGAGATGCTGTGCGCCATGTGTGCATGTATTTTCTTCATTACACGTATAAACTGTTTAGGTCATGTACAGTAATACACAACATACATATATCGCTATCATTGAAATGAATCACTATTTAAGACACAATTATTTTAGACTTCTGTTGCCAACAGAAAATTATAGGTTATCTATAAATTCAACTTGAAATACTACATAATCAGTGTCAGCTTGTATATTCATACCAGTTCTTAATTCTGGATTCAATCGTGAAAAAACTATACTGTCTTGTAAATACCGGTAATTATATTTTGGAAATACATGTAAATTTGTATCCATTCTGAGCAGTTATAATGAGGAGACTCAATGATTAAACCAATAACCGGCAACATATTTCTGATTCTATTTACCTTCCTTGATACTGGTGCCGATGTCCACACACATTTCCAGACCAACAGCAAAATTGATTTGGTCACTACTAGCTTGGCGTCCTGCCCCAAGTTTCAAAGAGCATTCGGCGCAGGTGCGCGAGTTTATAGCGTTAACAAAACCTAGATAATACACAGAGGTTTACAGTCCATGAATTTCATGTTGAGCTTAAAGCTTGAATCTGATTGAAAATATTAATAGAATATGTGCATGCTTTTGATAAACCAAGGATATCAAATCCTTAACTATATACAAATTTCAACATTTTCAAAGTGGTATTTCGCTCAATTTTGTTTGATTAAGAAATCAAAATATTCACGTCCATTTCAACAAACGAGGATAATATTACCTGACTGTTTGCTTTTGACTGGTGTTATAAAATTGGCTCGTGGAAGGATTTTCCACACGTCACTTCCCTTCACACAGAGAGCTTTGGCTTTTTCTGAATCCGCTCCCTGAGCAATAATCATTTGTTCGAATTTCTTAGCTGCCTGTCCATTAGTTAATGTTTCCTTGAGTTTCCTCTGGCCTTCTTCTGTGGATGTTGCGTTACCGCTGACAAATAACAGCTGTCCACCTGGAAACGATTAGATATTGGAATTCATTGTTAAAAGTACTGAAAGTACTGAAAAGCGCTAAGTTGACTTCATGAATTCTGTATGTAATGTTAATGAGCAGGAACAACATTAAAAAAAGGTTTATGCATTGTTCTTTATTTTCGCATAACTAAGTAGTACATTTTCTGTAAGAAAATAACAAATATGGATTGGAAGCAATGTCCTGAAACTTTTCAACACGTTGAAATATAAATTTTATATGATGTTGTTAAAACAATGGTCACTATGATTATTTTGATCCCACACTAAACTAAAACTCTGTCCTTGGATCATGAAATTTACAATTTTGGTAAAGGACACCTGTTCTTATTAAATATCTATAATCAGAATTTAGTATCAATAGCATTACCACCGCTGCGGTGGTCCAGAGGTAAAGTGTTCGCTCTGTATGCGGGCGGTCGGGGTTCGAATCCCGGCCGCGACACACCTAGTTCGTTAAACAGGTAGTGACAGTTCCATCACCAAACTCTCGGCATCAGGTGTGAATGTCACGGGTCCTCGGAGATGGCTATTAAAACAGATGTCCCGTGTCACAGTAGATGTGGCACGCTAAAGAACCCTCACTGCTCAATGGCCGTAAGCGCCGAGCATAGGCCTAAATTTGTAGCCCTTCACCGGTCTTGGTGACGTCTCCATATGAATTAAAAATTATTGAGAGGAACGTTAAACAAGATACAATCAATCAATAGCATTTAAGGCTATGTTATTCAAATACTTGACAAATGAGCACTTTATACCCTGTTTAGCTCCCACCCATCTTCCCAAGGCAAGGGTTTCTGATCCGCTCTGTTCCGGTCCCTGGATCATTAAATTCTCTACATGACTATGCATTTTTTTCTCTTACAGATGTAATGTTATAGAGAAGAACATTTTTGGTAGAAAATGTGTGAAACAGTTGTAATGGTAGTTTTCGGTATAAAGTGTTCAATTGCTATTACGCAACTAACTTACTGTTGTGTTCCAGTTAAATAGTATAACAAATCAATAGTTTGATACATATATGTAAGTCACTTATAATAGAAAGGAACAAACAAACTGGACAAAAAAGAAAATTACACATAACCACATACACTAACAAATGCCACATGTAAAAAAAAAACACACCAATAATGCAGGATTATGAAACGCTTTACATCCATTTCATTACCTTACCAGAAATCATTTAAATACACACATAAACATGCATCTGTATGACTTGTACTACAGAAATCTGTAAATAGCAATCAAACCATGAAAATGGAATTATTTTTTGTAATCAATAATGAAGTTATTTTCAATTCAAAATCAGGTTGGAGAGAATCTGAATCCAAATAAGTCCGATAAATACATGTATAACTGAAAACAAACTTTAGGAAGTTATTTAGAAAAGATGTTCATCACACATGAGTAATATTACTTTGAAACTGAATACTGCGTCATCAACAAGAGTGGAGATAGCTCATTTTTAACATGAAAGTTAGTGCAAGAGGATATACTAATTCAAATATGATGATGAATTAGACTAACATATAAGCATTGATTTACATTTAGCAATTGTAGTGATTGTTTGTTATACGTAAATCTAAAAAAAAAAAAAAAAAAAAAAAAAAACCACCAAAAAACCCAACAGGTACATTAAACGCTGTACTCATCAACTTGTGTGTATTACACTTCTTGTGTAAAAGCTCATATTCATATTGCAAAGGAGACTCATCCGTTTGTCTGAATGAGACATAATACACATTGCTATTGTTTTATTTTTATAAAACAGTTCTTTATATGAAAATGCTAATAACCTTAGTAAAAAACCATAAGATTCGAAACTTGTGTAGGAGTTCTAATATGAAAAAAAACGTAACAGAAGTGACTCGCAATAAATATGCAAAATTTACAACACGTAAATGTAGCTAAATGAGAATCCCAAACTAGGCACTGAAAAGTTACAAGAGTAATTTTCAAACGGTAATGTTCAAACTGCTGTTAGAAATAATGAAGAGGCATCTCACCAAAAAACTAAATGCATCTTTTTATATGAAAAGATCGTTCAGCGAAAACAAAATGTGGGGACAGGGAACAACGACAGTACATCCATGCCCCTCCCCCTTCTTCATCATTTGTACGTTCGGAAATACATGTAGCATATGCATGTCATTGTCAATTGTTTGTTTGAAGTACAAAGAAATTGAAAACACGATTACTTTTCGTTGTATGTAGCGTGCTGTGGACCGCAAACCATTTCACATTCATGCTTGACACAATGGCAATGTTTATCTAACACTTGTTCTAAACATATGTATTTCAGTATACAGCCCTCGTAAAATTCCACGCGGTGTTTTGAATACTTGAAACCGGGGTATTGTCTTCCATAATATAATATAATATACATGTAATATAATATAATATTGTACCTTTTATCTTTTCCTTGCCCCAAGACTATTATTTTTAGTCTCATTTTTGAAACTAAATCACGAAATCAAATTTGATTGTGTTGACGATGATTCTGAAGAATATCTTGGCCGTTTAGAAATAATAAAGTAAGCTTAAGTTACACCGTTGCATCCTCTAAATTTCTGCACGACCGACTTACATAATATGATCGGGGAAGGTGTAAGCAGTTACGCAATATCATCCCTCTGAGACACCGATCTCTGTCCTTCGTTGTCAAAGCATAATCGTGCACAAATTCTTTCTCGTTCACAATGGACGCGGATCAGTTAATTTTTTACTATGTTGAACAAATTTTTGCTGTGTCGGACAAAAATTTTACTGAGTCGGAACAGCAGCCAAAACACACGTGGAAAACCCTCCTGATTCGTGTATAGCTTAATGACGTGGCTTCTAATTATAGATTGCACCATGCAAATTGATTTTCCTGGCCTCTAAGCGTCATGCGAAGGTAACAATGCAAAGTCACCCTAGCTAAAACGGTTTCATATTCTTATTCAATTTTAGATTTTGAATCACTTTAATTATTACAGACGCAGATTCAAATGGGAATTTTAACTGAAGAATGACCTGCATCTGTGTCTCATTTTCCCCAAGAATGAGGACAAAAATATCACCCTTTTTATACATATTTTATTCACTGTTCAACGAACTGTATTTCCGAAAGAAAAAAATGCAACTGCAGATATGAATGTTATCCCCGTGCTACATTGGTTGCAAAATTACGACTACTTTAAACACGACTTGACTACAGCGATGCACGAATTCGCCTATAGGTGGCGATAAACCGGAAACATGATGACAAAAGGAAAATCCAACTGGCGGCAATAAGCGCTAAGCGTAAAAAGTGAAAAGTAAATAAAATATTATTTGTCCCTTCGAGATTATTTTTACTCATACCGAGATTTTACGTGTTGTACGTGAAGGACCACGACTTCAGGCCTATGCACGAACCTCAAGGCTGTAGTATTGAGCTATGCCAAGATTTAGAATGACACTAGGTCTAAGTTTTCAATGTCTCATCCGTAAACCCCGAGTCTCGCACCAGTCACGATCTATTGTTACGTTATTTGTTTGGCGCGACCAAGGTACTACCATGCAAGTCTGGAATCTAGGACCTTCTGTTACTAATGAACTGAACTAACGGGCCCGGTTCTATGTATATAACAGGATGAAATTCCAATTGCTTATTTGAATTCATTTACTCCTACTGATTGGTCAAAGAAGTTGCAATTTGGTCTACTTATAGAAAATATGTTTAAACAAGAGGCCCATGGGCCACAACGCTCACCTGAGTCACCTTGGCCCATATCTGAAGACTTTCCATATATATTTGCATGTAAAACCTTAGTCCCTATTATGGCCCAAACTACCCTTTGCAGACTTGAATCTACACTATGTCAGAAAGCTCTCATGCAAATGTAAACTTCTTTGGCCCAATGGTTCTCGAGAAGAAGATTTTTAAAGCTTTTTCCTATATTTGTATGTAAAACTTTGACCCCCCCCCCCCACTTGTGGCCCCATCCTACCCCCGGGGGGCCATGATTTGAACAAACTTGAATCTGCACTAAGTCAGAAAGTTTTCTTGTAAATATCAGCTTTTCTGACTCAGTGGTTATTGAGAAAAAGATTTTAACTATATATTTGTATGTAAAACTTTGATCCCCCTTGTGGCCCCATCCTACCCCCGGGGGCCATGATTTGATCAAACTTGAATCTGCACTATGTCAGAAAGTTTTCATGTAAAAATCAGCTTTTCTGGCTCAGTGTTTCTTGAGAAGAAGATTTTTCCTATATATTTGTATGTAAAACTTTGATCCCCTATTGTGGCCCCATCCAACCCCCGGAGCCCATGATTTGAACAAACTTGAATCTGCATTATGTCAGGAAGCTTTCTTGTAAATCTCAGTTTTTCTGCCTTAGTGGTTCTTGAGAAGAAGATTTTTAAAGTTTTTCCCTATATATTTGTATGTAAAACTTTGACCCCCTATTGTGGCCCCATCCAACCCCTGGGGCCCATCATTTGAACAAACTTGAATCTGCATTATGTCAGGAAGCTTTCATGTAAATCTCAGCTTTTCTGGCTTAGTGGTTCTTGAGAAGAAGATTTTTAAAGCTTTTCCCTATATATTTGTATGTAAAATTTTGATCCCCCTTTGGGGCCCCATCTTATCCCCGGGGGCCATGATTTGAACAAACTTGAATCTGCATTATGTCAGGAAGCTTTCATGTAAATCTCAGCTTTTCTGGCTTAGTGGTTCTTGAGAAGAAGATTTTTAAAGATTTTTCCTATATATTTGTATGTAAAACTTTGATCCCCTATTGTGGCCCCATCCAACCCAGGGGCCCATGATTTGAACAAACTTGAATCTGCATTATGTCAGGAAGCTTTCATGTAAATCTCAGCTTTTCTGGCTTAGTGGTTCTTGAGAAGAAGATTTTTAAAGATTTTTTCCTATATATTCCTATGTAAAACTTTGAATCCCCATTGTGGCCCTATCCTACATTCGGGGGTCATGATTTGAATAAATTTGAATCTACACTATGTTAAGAAACTTTCACATAAGTTTCAGCTTATCTGGCCCACTGGTTCTTGAGAAGAAGATTTTTAAAAGATGCCAACAAATTTTCACTAATTCTTGATTATCCCCCCTTGGAAAAGAGTGTGGCCCTTCATTTGAACAAACTTGAATCCCCTACACCTAAGGATGCTTTTTGGCGAGTTTGGTTGAAATTGGCCCGATGGTTCATGAGAAGAAGATGAAAATGTGAAAAGTTTACAGACAGACGGACAGACAGACAGACGGACGCCGGACAAAATGTGATCAGAAAAGCTCACTTAAGCCTTCGGCTCAGGTGAGCTAAAAATGGAACAAAACTGGTTTGATACTGTTAATCCTTCAACTACATAAAAATATGTACTATTATGACACTATTATATACCTTTACACGTATTGGGGGCATATTGATGCAATGAAAATCTATTGATAAGATTTTGTTTCTTCTATTCTTAGCCAACCCTTATAATTACCGAGCTGAAGTACGAGATCCTCTAAATCAGTAGGTCCGTTTCCATGGAGACAGTTAAGTGATTCGGCTATTTCCAGTGCATTGCCGATCATTTTCCCAATCGGATTATTCATATCCGTCATCAAGGCAACTGTCTTCACCCCTAGTCCGTTTCCTATGGTAACCTATACAAAATATTTCAGAAGAAATGCAAAAGAATGTTTTGATCTTTTTAAAGATTGTTTGCCCGTGCTTTTATGTTTTAAAAAACACAACGTTTGGTGTTGCTTTCCTTAATATTCTTTTTTCCCCTCCATATCATTCTGACTAACATGGAGGTTAATGCTAGTTAGTTTAATTAGGTAAAAATAGCTAGGAATCAAGCAGTTATAAAAACCAGCACCGTGAGATTGTACCTTAGTCAAACTGGCTCGATATTTTCTACAATGTTCTAGCCATGCAGTTTCCGAATCTTTACAACCTGTCAGAACACATTCCAATACAGGAAAACTTTACCTTTATTCAAAATATGTTAAACATGTAAGAAATAGTATGATTTTATATTTTGTATGCTTGGATGTTTTTCCATTTAAAATCAAAGGTGGGTATTCGAGAACTGTTTTCGAAAAGGAGCATGCGTGTTCATTCCAGCAAATGTGTAACATTCAATGAAGATGAAAGTAAACACGCAATGAAAGTAAACACGTAACTCTGAATGAAGATGAAAGTAAGCACGTAACACTGAATGAAGATGAAAGTAAACACGTAACAGTGAATGATAATGAAAGAAAACACGTAACACTGAATGATAATGAAAGTAAACACGTAACACTGAATGATAATGAAAGTAACACGTAACTCTGAATCAAGATGAAAGTAAACACGTAACTCTGAATGAAGATGAAAGTAAGCACGTAACACTAAATGAAGATGAAAGTAAACACGTAACAGTGAATGATAATGAAAGAAAACACGTAACACTGAATGATAATGAAAGTAAACACGTAACACTGAATGAAGATGGAAGTAATCATTTAAAATTATCTTATTGAAAAGGGGACCTCCGTGGTCAAGTGGTTAGAGCATTGCGCTCAAAATCACACGGCCTCTCACCTCTGTCGGTGCGGGTTCGAATCCCGCTCGCGCCGTTAAGTGAGAAAGTTTCCCACTTTACTTTCGAAAGGTCGGTGGTCTCTTCCGAGGTACAAATGTATCTGGGTTCTCTCTTCCACCAATAAAAACTGGTCGGCACCAGATAACTGAACAAGAGGCCCGCGCATACCTTATCGGTCACCTGAATACTAGTGAAAAAGCATCACTACTTCCAGGGGCAATGAAATCTTGAAAAAATTTCCTGTTCGGAATATCTAAGCTAAATTCTAATGTTCAGCAACAGTATAAACAAGATGTGTTCTTAAAAACTTCACTGCACTCAAAAGTGCATACACTGATGAAAGGCTTTAAATAATAGGTGCATTAAAATATCAAAAGATATGACTAATTTGGACTCATCTTAAAGTCATAACCCTGGGTTATGAAATTCACCATTTTTTGTACATCCTTTTCTGCTATCTCTAAGTATGCATTTAGATTTTAAACAGTATCAGCAAACTTACACATACATACTATATACTAAGTTTGGCCCCACCCTGGGGTCAGAACCCTTACTCTGAAGAAAATCAAATTTACAAATTTGGTAAAAGACTACCTGCTCTATATATTTAGCACTATATACCAAGTTTGGCCCCGCCCTGGGGTCAGAACCCCTACTCCGGGGATAATGAAATTTACAATATATGTCTCCCTTGCTCCAAATATGCTTCATACCAAATATGAAAAGAATTGGAATGAGAGTTATCAAGAAGAAGTTAAAAATGTCTATCGTTCACACATTTAATAACTGACCATTTTGGCCCCACCCTGATACCAAAACCCCTACCCCTGGGATCATAAAATTTACAATTTTGGTAAAGGACTATCTGTTCTTTCTAAATATCTATTTACTTTCAAGTTAGTATCAACCACACTAAAGAAGATGTTATTTAAGTGTTTTACACATAAACACTATATACCAAGTTTGGCCCCGCCCTGGGGTCAGTACTCCTACCCCAGGGATCATGAAATTTATAATACTGGTAGAAGCCTTCCTGCTCTACATCACCATGCATTTAGTTTTTCTGACATGTGTGTGGTTCTTGAGAAGACTTTTGAAAATTGGTCAATTTTGGGCAGTTTTTGCCCCGCATGTTCAATTGTTAACGCACGACGGACGAGACAACCAATTGCAATAGGTCACCTGAGTTTACTCAGGTGACCTAAAAATGTTGAGTGTGGCGGAAAACATCAATCAATCAATCTTATTGAAATAACCTTGTTAACCGTTGCCTCCTTTAAACAATCATCCATAAGCACGCTTTTGGTTAGGTTTCCTTTTCTTTAATTGGAGTGTTCGTGAAATGATGAAAATATTTCCATGAAGAACACAGCATACGATGTAATTAATTGGAATAAAACAGAGCGAGTTTGACCCCGGACCATCCTTAAAGTACGTTTTCATCCTTTATCAGTCCTAAAATCTTAGACATCTTAAACCTTCTTAAAACTAACAATGATAGCCCAATATGTGTCCATTTCAAATAAACAGCAGTGTTTCTTTTTTCAGAATCGCAGCTTTATCAACCTGTTGCATGTACCGGTTTCATAAATTTCAAAATATCAAATATACCTTCACGAAATAAAGTCTTATTCTCTACACATAGGCGTAGCTTGGGTTCGAATATTACCGAGGCAGGGGGCGCAGCCCCCCAGAAGCTATCGACATTTTAACAACGTAAAAGGTGTTGTTGTTTTTTACCGAGGCAGCTGCCTCGGTTGCCTCAATGGAAGCTACACCACTGCTACATATCTCTTCACTAAATATAGTCCCATTTTCTACATATCCATTCATAAAATAAAGTCCCATCCTCTACATATCCCTTCACGAAATATAGTCCCATTCTCTAAATATCCCTTCACGAAATATAGCCACATTCTCTACATATCCCTTCAAGAAATATAGTCCCATTCTCTACATATCCCTTTACGAAAAATAGTCCCATTCTCTACATATCCCTTCACGAAATATAGTCCCATTCTCTACACATCCCATCACGAAATACAGTCCCATTCTCTACATATCCCTTCACGAAATATAGTCCCATTCTAATGTATGTAATGCATGTAAATACAAATCAAACTAATCCATGACGTAAAACAAAATCCCAGTAAACAATTTCAAACTTGTATAATTGATAAATGTAGCATAAACACTGCATCTCTAGAATATGATATATACTGAATAAAGTGCACCGCCACGGCACATGATACGCCCGTTACATATTGTTAACATGAACATATCACCATGAAGAGATAGGTATGCATGGAACCAAATGTCAACCTTCCTTTAAGAATCTTACCCACTTTATGGCCTCATGTGACATTGCTTCAAATATTGATAATGTAAGCTTAATGATTTTTAAAAGGATATAAAAACATTTTCCCAAATGTTTTCAATGAAATGATTAAAGTGCAAGATAGCCCTTTATCTAAGCAAACAACTTACAATAAATGGGAGTACTCAAAAAGGTTGATTTATTCAACATGTCAAAAAATACATATATCAGTATCTGCCTTTGTCAAATCTTCAAGTATAAAAGTAAAATATGCATGGTGATGTCAATATAAATAAATATAGATTAAAAACGGTTATTTCAAACACTGGTGCATCTCCTATGGTGTAGTTATTAATTAGAAAAAAATAATACATCATATATTTCTCAACTGGTTGTGTTAGACTTGAGAAATGCACATCTGCAGCTTTGCTCATTGTATTTTTAGGAATGAAGAACAATGCACAGCGTAATAAAACAACAAACATTAGTCATTATGTTTATTCTTAGACTGTAAAACTGTCATCTTAGTGAGACATGACAATCTGCACCATGTTGTTGAGATATAAAATAAAAATATATTTTACAATATCATATTAATTCTTAAACTTTATACCAAATTAACTTTCAAAGTAATGGCTACCAATTAGAACTGTTCTAAAATTTGACAGATCAATTAGAAGGCCAGATTCCTCTGCCCAATTCCCGATTGCAAGAGATATAGATAGCACCTCCTTGATCAGATTGCTGTAACAGAAATCTTCTAAACTCATTAATTAATCTGTAATTTGACAGAATGCAATTTTTCTGTTAGCAAAATGCCTCCTGAATTGCTTGATAATTACACCCATGGGACAAGGGAAATTTCTCTTGTTACTGACACAAAAGAAATAATTTGTTTGTTATATACTGCTGTATAGTACAGTGTATATAATGAAGAATGTGTAGTTTCTTGAATTAACATTTTTTTAATATGGTTATTGCAATACTATTTCATCTGTTCAGATTTACACAAATGACCAATCTGCAGCTTTGTTCATTGTATATCTTTTTTCTGAACAATGCCACAGCCATAACAAAACATCAAAATACTAATCATTAAAATAGGCCTTTATACATATTGCAACCATTTGTTGTCTTAGTGAGAAATGATACTCTGCATATAGGTTGCTGAGAAAAAAAATTTAAAATTATATAGTACAATGTCAAATTAATTTTGAAAATAAAGACTAACCACAACAAACAAATTCACTTTCACAAATAATTTCTGGTATATCTGCAATTAAGAGGCTAAGATCTCTCTGTCCAATTCCCTAGAGATAAAGATAACACCTGCTTGATCATGTTGATCAGAGATGCTCTACACAAAACTCATTAATTAGTCTTGTCAAAATGTCCTTTGCATGCTACTCCCATGGGACAAGTGGAATTTCTCATGTTATTGTTAGAAACAAAGGAAACATTACATAGGCTAAAAAGAAGCTGTACAGTATATCATAAAAAAAATATGTGTTTTCTTGATGTAACATTTTTGAATGAGGTTTTCTACAAAACTCTTATATGAGTAGGGATTGTACCAATTATAACATACTTTTTTTTCAAAAAATCACTTCAACTAAATGTCACAGTGACCTTAAAGTACAGTGCGACACACCTTCTACCTAAGATGCATAAGTTGACCAAGTTTCATGATTCTAGATCAAATAGTTTTCAAGTTATGAGCCGGACAGGGTTTTACCATATTTGGCCATATCTTCTTAATTAAAAGTCACAGCGACCTGGTTTTAATGTGCGACACACCTTCTACCCAAGATGTATCAACTGACAAAGTTTGATTATTCTAGGCCTTATAGTATTTAAGTTATGAGCCGGACACGAAAAAGCTAACAGACGGACGGACAGACGGACGGACAGACAGACGGACAGACGGACGGACATGAAGGCCATAACATAATACGGCCCGTCTTAAGACGGGCGTATAAAAAGTCATAACATGCCCAATTACGTTACTCTCCTTCAAAAGCAGATACATTATATACATGCATGAGTAATAATCCAGCTCCAAACATTGAAATCTTTAGCAAGTCGAGTTCTTGAAATTGCTTTTAAGCTTAAGCAGAGGTATAGTGCTGTTTCACTTTTTTGAGACGATAACTAGGCTATATAATTACTTCACAAATAAATTCATTGTTTTCAATTTTAAAACAATTTAACAACATCTGTGATATTTCCATCAATTTTTACAAATTTTGAGTACTTCTGTTACCCTGATCCAGTTCCTGTGCACATTACGTCACGCGGTGTAGGAACACCTACATGTACTTTGGAATACGAACAATCTACCATATGAGTGATACATGTATCTACTGCATCATGGGGTGAATATGTGATAAATACATATGTATTAGAATTATCTAACAATATCCACAGAAACGATATCCTTCACAATTGCACAAAGTCTGTTTTTACTTTTAAGTCTTCCATTAATAAGGGCATTAATCATATTTGCGCTTAGATTGAATTTTTTGGAAAATGAAATGCACAATAAAGGGGCACGTCTTGCACAAATATTTGGAAAATAAATGTATGTACTATTCTTATACATCATCAGAATTGAATATAAACCTTTCTGCTAAACGTAATGCCAATTACGATAGTGTGTGCCCCATTCTATCAATGCATCGATTTTATTTTAGTACCTAATAACAGGCCCATGGGTCAAATCGCTTAACTGAGTCACCTTGGTCCATGTTTAAAGATTTTCCCCTTATATATTCGCATGTAAAACTTTGTTCCCTATTGTGGACCCAACCTACCCCGGGGGACATAATTTTTACAAACTTGAATCTGCACTATGTCAGCAAACTTTCAAGAAAATGTAAACTTTTCTGCCCCAGTGGTTCTTGAGAAGAGGATTTTTAAAGATTTTCCCTATATATTTGCATGTAAAACTTTGATCCCCTATTGTGGCCCCATCCTACCCCCGGGGACCATGATTTTAACAACATTGAATCTTCGTTATATCAGGAAGCTTTTGTGTAAATTTGTACTTTCCTGGCCCAGCCGTTCGTGAGAGGAAGATGTTTAAAGATATACATTGTATGTTCGCATGCTAAACTTTGATCCCCTATTATGTCCACAACCTACTCCCGGGGATCATGGTTTTAACAAACGTGAATCTGCACTATGTCAGGAAGCCTTCTTTAAATTTCAGCTTTTCTGTCCTTGTGGTTCTTGAGAAGAACATTTTCAAATGACCCCATCCTATTTTTGTGATTATCTCCCCTTTGAAGGAGACATGGCCCTTCATTTGAACAAACGTGAAATCCCTTCACCCAAGGATGGATTTTGCCCAGTTTGGTTGAAATTGTCCCAGTGGTTCTGGAGAAGAAGTCGAAATGCCAAAAGTTTTTAGACAGACGGACGGGCAGATGGACAATGGGTAATCAGAAGAGCTCACTTGAGCTTTCAGCTCTGGTGAGCTAATAATCGAAGAAAATGTTTACATATACTGTATATTCTCTCTTACCATTTTGTTTGCCAGTTCTCTGGCTTTTCTTTCATCCACCATAACAGCCCCTGTACCAAACTTAACATCCAGAACCAGGGCATTCAGCTGCTCTGCTGCCTTCTTAGAAATTATTGAACCTAGTCAAAATAACAATGCAGTCAAAATATCAATGTATGCTTCGTTATTTCTTCACGCTCCCAGGATGTTCTTCATTATATATTCTATCTATTTATATTCTATATACTATCTTCTTTGTATTGCTTATATGAGTTATGAGATTGATCACTGTTGTTATCTTCACCTTTCATTCATGCACGCACTGGTTAAATGGTGTATATTCTGAAATAATTTTCTCAACTGTTCTTTGCTATTAGTAATTCTAGATTTACACATAAAAATCAAGGACGTGCAATAAATCTGTTTACGTTTGTTATTTTTATGTCTTATTCTTGAATCTGTCATTCATGGAGACATGACTACCTTCACTTAAAGTAAATTTCGATCTATGCAAAGTGCTTAAGAGGGTAGCAGTAATAGCAGAGGTACTTCATCGTCCCAACCTATAGTGACCAGGGACCTCCGTATTTTAGGAAATGTAAAAAAAAAGAAGGATTTCACTCATATGGAAACATCACCAATGCCGGCGAAGGGCTGTAAAATTTAGGCCTATGCTTGATGCTTACGGCCTTTCATCGTCGGAAACCCACGGTTGGTCGCACTACGTTTACCTCCCGTGGGACAAAACGCTGATATTTTCGCTGGAACGTGGGTCTCGGCTTCTATATGCGATTGGTCGCTTTACCATTCCTTATTGTGATATTCAACCAATGAAAAAGCCCCTAATCTTTCAATGTTCGGGAGCATAGAAAAACATGCTTTTGACTACGTTTTTAAGTTGGACAAATTACAAAGCTTTCAATGAGATGCTTTATCTGTATTATTGAAGCTGATTGTGTATTTGTGTCTAAAAGACTAGGGAGGAAAATGTCTGTGTTACCAAGCGTTTACTACTGTTTACGAGTCTATGTACAGGTTTACATCAGCACTCGTGGTCTCGCCACTTTTATCCATCATACGGGAGCAATGTGTTTTTAACGGACTTGGTATTTCATCGGTTTATAGGCCTATAGGTACATTGTACATGTATGTTAAATTTACTTGCATATTAAGTTACTGTCGGAATTTGTTCCAGCTGTGTTGTCGGCACAATTTGAATAAGTAATTATGACCTTCTCTACATACCTCTACATACCTCTCTCGTCTTTACAAACACAATTGAAGTCTCACCTACGATAATTACAATATGAAATGTGAACGGGATTGTAAGACAATATTTTGATTTTAATTTGCATCTAATTTTTAAATTGTATCATG
The DNA here is from genome assembly GCF_947568905.1 of Ostrea edulis. NCBI lineage: Eukaryota > Metazoa > Mollusca > Bivalvia > Ostreida > Ostreidae > Ostrea > Ostrea edulis. The sequence goes on along the minus strand of NC_079166.1, from coordinate 60,265,714 downwards.
CATGTCTGATTTTATTCACGTGCTATGTAGCAGTGATTATAATAAACATACCATTGGCGGATCCAGGATTTCCGAAAGCGGGGGGAGGGGTACATCTGAAAGTGAAGTAGTAGCCACAATAATCAGCCATTTTAGGTGCCAAATCTGGAGTTTTCATCTATATATCTTTGATAGTGGCACACAACAAAACACACACACTTTCATGGGTGCCGCCATTACTGCTGACACTTTGAGTTCCTGGAATATTTACGGCGATTCCCATTGGTCCTCGATAGGACACGTAAGCTAATGCATTTTAATGAGAAATGCGAAAATATCGGCGTTGTGTCCCAAGGGGTGTAAACGTAGTGCGACCGACGGGAGTTTCCGACGATGACGGCCTTTGAGCAGGGAGGGATCTTTAACGTGCCACACCTGCTGTGACATGGGGCCTCGGTTTTTACGGTCTCATCCGAAGGACCGCTCTATTTAGTCGTCTCTTACGACAAGCAAGGGGTACTGAGGACCTATTCTAACCCGGGTCCCCACGGGATTTATTCTACAATATACCTTCCTACGTATTAATTAATTATGAGAAAATTGATACCCATCTCGCTTGCACTTCGAGTTTTGCTAATGCAACAATAAAGTCGATGACTGATAATTCAGTAGCTATATAGGAAAACGATCGGCTGTATATTTCTGAGCCATAGAAGAATAGAAATCAACTTATTGTTTTCGTGTATGTTGCAGGATAACCTCCTTGATCTTGAAATGTTGTTTGCTTTTATATTTCAAAATAACATTTCTCGACCCCGGAGTTATCCTGCTATATACACAAAAACGCGATCATTATTTCTTAAATCAATAACCTGCTATTAGTCCTATGTTTTCAACTGTTCCTGTGACGTCACGAATTGCGTACATTTTCTTGTCGGCTGGAACCAGCTTTTCAGTTTGTCCTACAATACAACAACCGACCTCCGTCAAAATCTGCTGCATTTTGTCTTTGGACGCTGAAACAGACACCCCCTCAATGGATTCCAGTTTATCCAACGTTCCTCCTGTATGCCCGAGGCCGCGTCCCGAGACCATAGGCACCTGAAATACCCCAAAGTTGAACAGAGGGCATTCATAACCACAATGACAGTTTCAGGTATATTTGTGTGTAACTATAAAATGGAGCAAATAGACGACTCTACAATCGACATTAATTGATTATGACATTAAGTTTCTTTGTGAGGTAATACTTACTTTCATTCCACAGGCAGCCAGAGCAGGCGCCAGAATTAAGCTGATTTTGTCACCCACGCCGCCTGTACTATGTTTATCGACCACCTTCCCACTCCATTCCTGCGGCCATGGACCCAGTACATCGCCAGACTTCATCATGGCTCTAGTCAGTGGAACGGTCTCTTCGTCCGCGAGACCGTTCAGGTACATTGCCATCAACATAGCACCTGCAAAATTCCCTTATTGTCAACCACTTGTCTATGCATGTACGATGTACAACAGTGCATAGTTAGGTCATTGCAACTGGATTTAAGAATGAATCTTATAATTCTTTTCTTGTTGGCGGTATCATAGGCAAAATTGGACGGATAACTTCATCAATGCGCGTTTTGATGAAAAGGTTTTCCGTCCAATTTTCCCTATGATACTGCCATCAAGAAAACAATTTATTTGTAAGATGCATTAATTTCTTATTATTTAATCACTATTCAAACATTTTGAAACATTGAGTTTGAATAATAAAATATGATTTTGTTTTCAAATTCATACGATGTATCAATACACATAATGAAGTCAAAATCAGGTTTTCTTTGATGCAGAAACAAGCGAATTTTCAGCCAATCAAAATCGTCCTTAATTTCATCAAGATAGATGATTGTGATAGCAAAATAATTTCTCAGAGAGTTGTTCGAAAACACAATTTATATGTCCTCTCCTTTGGTGTATGACAAGTAACAGTTCCTGAAGAATAAATTATACTCGAAAGCAGTGTATTTAATTGTATTAAAAAGGATAGGACAAAACATTCTGATCAAATAACTTTCGTGGTTTATACGTGTAATGCTCGACATTAGATGGGCATTAACTATGTTTTGATGCAAAGTAAAAGAGAAAGAAGAGGTGCATGTATGCTGCATTCTAACAAATACTCATAATTAGGATGCAATTGAATTAATGGACGGAATGTCAAATCTAAGCGGACTCTCACCTTCACACTTCACCACTTTATGAATATTTACAAAATATTAACATTCGGAGGATGAGGAACCCCCTAGATTTAACAATTCAAAATGCATGTTCACCATGAAAAGAACATATGATGTATTTTTCTTCGTTTAGAATAAATTTAAAGCACACCAGCCCCGCCTTGTGATATTTAATCTTCAGAGTCAAATGTTCAAAAATATTAAAGGAATATATGAAGTAATAAACGCATGCAGTATACAGTCTGAATTGCATTCATATTACACCCATTGTATATGACTATTCCCTGGTGGGACATAAATTTCCATTATCTCAGAGTCTGTTCTTTGTCACACTCTGAGGTTGCCCCCAGGTGTTGCCCATCTCCTGCAGCTCTGAAAACAGTTCTTTTCCAGGTGATTTTAGTTCTTCAGGCTTTACGTTTCCTGGTGGTGTTTGGTTTAATGTTATGTTTGGTTTTCTGCTATTCGGCATTGTCAAGCACATGATCAAACTACATGTACCTGAAGTGTCGCTATTTGATTTCAACATGTTCAATGGTTAAACTTTACGTATACTTTTTCTTTACATCAAAACATACTGGATTGTGTAGTAAATTCTTGTTCTGGGATGCCGTTCACCCTCTGTAGCTCACGTTGCATTATTCGCTGGCGTTATGATCCGCACAGCAAATGCACGTTGCATATGTTTAAATTCCAGTTGCGGGTTTGCAATTTTTCAATTTCCAGATGGGCTGAAATTTGACAAATGCAATGCGAGCTTTAGAAAACCTTGCTTGACGAATATTTCACCCCTATTACCGATACTACTTAAACTGCTTTGGTGGGTGAATTCTTCCACGATTAAACGGTATTTAGATATACTAATACCATTTTTTCCCCGCATTCCTTAAAATTTCGAATTCGTCAAATTTAGCTTTCAGAACCGTAGATTATTTTTATTTCTATATATCGATTGAAATGAAGCCGAATCATAATTTCAAACCTCATCAAACTTCCGATCTTCACACGATATATATAGTAAAGAAAATGACATTCAGCGTGTCCGCCCCTATATGTCTTCAAAGTGTCCGCTCCTATATGTCTTCAGCGTGTCCGCTCCTATATTTCTTCAGCGTGTCCGCCCCTATATTTCTTCAGAGTGTTCGCTCCTATATTTCTTCAGAGTGTCCGCTCCTGTATATCTTCAGCGTGTCCGCCCCTATATTTCTTGACTTTAATAACATGTTTTGGCATACTGACATGCAGTAAACATGATGAGATATATGCTGCTATTTGCGCTTGGTTTCACATTGCGCCTGCATGTGAATACATCTGCATGGAAACTGTTGTGCATTGTATATTGTTCACCTGTTAAATCCCCCCTGCAGTAAATAACACACGACACATTTCTTAATCAGGTCACCTGACTTAGAAATATATAAATGTCAGGTGGCTGAAAATATTCAAAGGCATACACAGATATCTGGCGCATATATTTATTTATCTCAAAATACAGAGTAGCTAAATGCTGCAGGCCATCATAATCTAATCATAAAGGTGCTAACACACAAACCAGATCGAAGAGTTTTTATATATATAGTTTTTGCCTAAATGTTAATTCAAATGCCATATGACTATTGATAGATCCAGAACAGATTAATCACTGCTATGGAGAATTCTACGGTTTCCCAAACAACTGGGGAGGGGGGGGGGTCATATTATACACATGGTTTTGACAAACATGGTGTATGGAAAAGTATTTACTAGTATATCATTCAGTTACACTTGTGTGTTTCCCCAGGCGTGTAGACGTCCACGGTACGGTAAGGGTAACCCCAATTCTGAAGCAGAGGAAATTCGCTTCCCTGGCAATAATTCTGCAGATCAGTTTATTTCACAACCATGGAATAGTATATTCATGAGGTACATGACACGTTTTCACATATATACAATAACATATGGGTCAAGAAAAGAAAATGAGAAGAACAAATAATATCATTGATTTTTTTTGATTTTTTTTTTACATGAAAATGCACAACTTTCTTAAAGATACATGTACGAAATCTCTAAAGTGTTTAAGGCATATGATATTCTATATTTTTTAAAAAAATGCGTTATTTGCACAAAGCTTTACATTTCAGAATGTAATGAAATTCATAAAATATGTTTAAGCTAAATGTTTAGATAAATCATATAAAGTTAAAACGCGATACAATGGTCTTTAATTTATCATCAAAATTCAAACTAGCTGGATTACTAACATCACGTTCAACGAAACTTGATAGTCTAACTCACCTGTAGGGCATATCGAAAAGAATTTAGATAACCTTGCATTAATTCATATAAAGATTCATACTTAAACTACGATTAATTTCCACATATATCTGCTCATAAGAAATCAAGTGCTACGTGTTTTTATAATACAGGTACCGACAGCTTCATTATACATGTATATATCACTAACTCTTAATCTTATTATATATATATATAATAAATGAACATAACTACTCTAAGTTGAAGAAATACTTGACAAGAGGCCCACAGACCTTATCGATCACCTGAGTATTGGTTAAATGAATCACTAGTCTCAAGGGCTACAAAATCTACAAAATATTTCCTGATCTGAAGATGTAAGCTAAATTCTAAGATTCAGCAAACGTATATAAAACAAGGTGTGTTTTTAAAACGTAAAGTCCCTCGAAAGTGCATAATTAAAATGTACAATTAACACAATAATAATAATTTGAACCCGCTCTTGAGTAAAAAATCTGGGGTTGTGAAATTCAATACTATTTTGCTACATCAATTTTGGCTTTTCCTAATATGCATTAAGATTTAATTTATACTGCATTAGCAAACTTAAAGAAGTCTTTCCAATGATAAAGGCAATAATCACTGTAATAATTTTGAATCCACCTTGGAACCAAACCCTTACCCCCCCCCCCCCCACCCCCCTCCGGGATCATGAAATTTATAACTTTGGTAAAGGACGACCTACTCTTTCTAAATATCTATTTAGTTTCAATTTAGTATCAATACGAATAGCATTAAAGAAGATATTATCTAAATGCTTTACACATATACACTATATATATCAAGTTCGACCCCGCCCTGGAGCCAAGAATCATTACCCTGGGGATCACGAAATTTACAATTTGGTAGAGGACTTCCTGCTATACATCGCTATGCATTTAATTTTTCTTAGAGACATGTGGTTGTAGAGAAGATTTCTGCAAATTGGTCAACTTTTGGCAGATTTTGTCTCGCCCCTAAAGCCCTTGGGTGCAGGAGTCATAAAATTTACGAATTATATCCGCTTTCTCCTCCAAACATGCTTCATACCAAAGAAGATGGGTGAACTTGGCGAACAATAAGCCTATTCATGATTGGGCACCGGTCGCGAATCGGGAGTTTAAAATATGCAGTACCCACTATATTTCCATATCTGATGACAAAAACAAAATTATAATATTTTGCCGACAGCCCGCCGTAGTTATTAGACGCTGACTATTTATAAATATTTGACATCCACTTATAATGCATATTCATCAAACATAACAGTGTCTATACATTGTGCAAGATTCATCTTCACATAATTATTCTCGAATATTCTATGGAAGACAAAAACAACATGTAATATACGAAGCCCAGGGGAAAAACAGAGATGAAACCCCTTGAATTTTGGGACCAACAAACTCTGAAAACTGGGCATCCTTTACTACTGCAAATCCTATTTCAGTACATTTTCATTATATTGAAAATAAGAAAAACTTGAGTTCACAGCTCGAAAGGCGGCTAGAGAATGACCACCTGAGACACACAATCGAACACTATGCATCGCAAGCGTTTTCATTCGCTGAAAATTATCAGCCCACGAATAACATACATCACATGACTAAAAACCCGTTTATACAATATTTTTCCGCTATACTTCGAAACGCGGGGAAAAAATTATTGATGGTACGTAATTGTAATTTCTCGCGTTACGATAGTATAGCGAGAAATATTTGTCTCAACGACATGTTTAGAATTTCAATAGCGGAAGTCACTTAGTGTCGTGGGGTTATTTTGAAAGTTTACATAGCAATGACCAATGAGATTTAAGTATATTATTATTACGTGTTCGATTGAGAATCTCGGGGCTGTATTGTCACTTTCTAGCGCACGCTCTTCTTGAGCAAGTCAAGTTTTTTTTATGTTGGTTATATTTGAATTAAAACAGCAATTTCTTTTTTGTAAAAATGAGGGTCCGCCATTTATTTTGTATATACCTCGCACTATATTGCCGCGGACACACAGGTGTCCATAGTTTTTCACAAACGTTGTGGTTTTTATCTATGGTTTTTCCTGGGCGGCGAGGGAAGCACATTTATAGTATTTTGGAAATAATGTAAGTATCACGAGTGTGTGTTTTGTCAAACAATGCCTATGAGTGCTTTATATTACGTGTTTGTGGTATAGGCCTATATGTACTCAAAATAAATAAAGGCGTCATCTCGCACGGTGCGCTACAATGCAGTTTTAGTAAATTGTTTGTCTTTTCATCTTATTATCAGGTTCATAATAGTGAAGTGTGGACTGCTTATCTTCTAGCATCCGAGTAATATTCACATAATCAAATATTATGCAGCTGTCCTTCTGTCTTTTTGATAATGTGAATTTTACGAGGATGCTAGAAGATGACCGACTTTTCACATATTTCAAAAGCTTCTCAGTTTACCTTTATTGAACCATACATTCAATAAAATGGTAAATTGGCATATACCATCGTCGGACAATGAATGTGTATATAAAATTTAATACGCTTTACCCTGTCAGTTTCAACCACATATTGGTGACTTCATAAATTATTTTTCAGGAATTTAATTCTATACATGTATTTGTACAAATGTATAACACAAATATTAAAGTAGGAAAATGATTAGAGCCTTGCATTAGCAAACTCTTTATAAAATGAGAGAGGGGGGGGGGAGAATTATTTAACATTACTGACTGAAAAAAAACCGGTATATCTGTTACATAACACTCCCTATCTGCTTCAACAGCCCAGACATCGATCGGCGCACGCTTTAGCAGTGAAACAGCAAAAGTAACTTCACAAAAACTGATTATCCCTGTCTTGTTTCTATTGTGTAATTCATATGTTAGTACCGCCCATGCGATAACAAGGTGGGAGGAGCTCGTATTATCACATATGAGATAACAAGACCTTGTTGATGATAACCAGATACAATTCCTGAACAACAAAATAAAATCACTGTAAATATGTGACAACCGTAATTACAATAGATACAGTGCCATACTAAAACGCTGTCCAAAATATTTAGAATTTTTTTTTAAAAAACCCAAATATATATAGATCATACTTCAAAGAAGGATGTTTAATCAAAATCATCATCAGAATTGGTTTCACAGGCAGTATCATGTATATCAGGCCTGGAGTACCTAAGGTACCAAATGACACTGCATATATGCTCGCAACATCCAACAGTATGTGCTCCGCATTTCCATTGACATATTAACTGATGTGAATGAGAAACCTCACATTTGGTGGTGTTAAATCAAATGTGGAATAACGTTTTCTGTATGGTGCAATAATAATGCTTTGATTTCGATTCAGTTTTTTCCCCAACAAATGTTTTTGAACGGCATTTACAACCTCTTGGTACTAGTATACCGAATACAATAAAGGCATCAGTTCTCGCCTTTTTCGGTACAACTCTGAGGCCGGTTTTACAGTCACAGAACGCACATTTGCTGTTAGCTTTCCTAGTAAATACAAATGGGACAGAAGCAGACATTTAATTTGCTTTTGTTTTTGTATTGAACTGTAGTTCACTGTGCCTTTTAGACAGTCTGCACTGGCTGTATGTCATGATCTCTTCAAGTAACTTCTTATAAGCATTATTGAAATTGTTCTCTTTTACTTTCCTTTAAGTTGTCGTTTACATAAACAGCATCCAAACTTCACAGAAGGCCCCATACTTGTTTACATTTATTCACTAGCTTCATGTTGGAATCAATTACTTGTGATCGTCATTAACACTGCATGCTATGAGTAAAACTTAGCATAAAATGCCAGAGACAAATAATTATGGGAAATCTAATAATTCATAAGAAAAAAAATAGGTAGGAAAAATTGGTATTCGAACCACAGATGCAATCTGGGCCGGTCCAAAACTTCAATGAGACTGCCTTTTTTTTCTCTCTCTCTTTTATTATGAGACTGCCTCTATACCGCCTCGGCTATCCATTCCATGGAGAATTGCCGAATTTCAAGCTATCTAAAGTCACCCGTCGTGGACATAGAAATTTTCTAGATAATACGACAAAGGTTATACAAGAGAATTAAGTTTTTTTTCCATAGAGTGGGTCAAGTCTCCATACTTTTATTCACAAAACATATTGCACTTGAACATGTACTAACATATTTTACTCAATTTACAATGGAGACTTGGCCCACTCCATATGAAAATCTGCTTGGAAAAGTAAAATTTACTGTTATTTAGTGCGTTGTTCGCGTATACGTGATTTAAATAGGATTTTTTTTTTCAATGTTCCTTTAAAATGGGCACATTGAAAAGCATTTTTGGAAACTATGGATTGAGTGTTTTAACTAGAATGCAACTTTCTCTTTCTCTGGAGAGTTTCAATTTTTGACTGATATTTGTCCGTCTGTGGGTTCTCGACTCGATAAAGTCACCCATCTTCTTTAAGAAGAATTGAAATGGTAGTTATCAAGAAAAAGTTCAATTGTTAACGCACAATGGACGGCGACGGACGCATACCGATTGCAATAGGTCAGCTGAGTGACTCAGGTTCAGCAAAAGTATATCTGATTGGCTGGATATTTGTACTGACGTTTATAATTCACGTCTGATAATTCACATTGAGTTTCGGCCGGTTGTAGCGAATACCGTTTGCTTTGAATAAGTGCTTTGACTGTTCCGTGTGGGGTGGCGAATCTAGTGAAGCAGTAAGGCAAATGTAAACTTCTCGCTATTTCCATAACCGGTTACGAAAAAGGACGAGCGTGTGATCCGATTGGCAGTAAAGGTTACTGTTAGTGAATCTTGCGTTCTCTCAGCTCTCTATCACCCCGTGAATATCATACAAATTGGACGAGTGGCTACTTATTTTGATTAACGACTTCATTTGATTGTTTTAGAACTATCGTACACGTATAGGCTGGGCTATATGGATGATATGTTTTAGAACTATCGTACACGTATAGGCTGGGCTATATGGATGGTATGTTTTAGAACTATCGTACACGTATAGGCTGGGCTATATGGATGATATGTTTTAGAACTATCGTACACTATAGGCTCGGCTATGGATGGTATGTTTTAGAACTATCGTACACGTATAGGCTGGGTTATGGATGATACGAGCGAGTTACCGTATTGTTTATCTATCAATTGTTTTGCCGCTACATCTCGTGTATCTTTAAAAAGTATCGAGTATCTATAGCAAACAGAGAAACATACAGTAACTACTACAAACACGAAATGTATGTACAACAGGTATGCCCCCCCCCCCCTCCCATGGTGCAAAATTTAAAAAAAAGGTTATATACGTGCATCATTTAAATGATAGTAGTGCCAAACCATTTCAAAATATTGAGCAGACAATATCTTCCTATGTCCTCATTGGATTGACCATATGACCTAAAAATCAATAGGGTCATCTACTCCATATGCTGTACCAGTGTACTTAGTTTGGTATCAATCAAGCAAATAATTCTTAAAATATAGGAGACAATATATTACTTTGTCTAGTTTAACCCTTGATCTTTAACCAGGTGACTTCAATATCAATAGCGGTCATCTACTCCTTAAGATGTACCAAGTTTGATGTCTGTCAAACAAAGGGTTCTCAAGATATTGAGCGGACAGTATGTTCCTATGTCCAGTTTGACCTTTGACCAGATTACCTCAAAATCAATAGGGATCACCTATTCCGTCCTTAAGATGTACCAGTGTACCAAGTTTGATGTCTGTCAAGCAAAGGGTTCTCTAGACATTGAGAGGTCAGCATATTCCTATGTCCAGTTTGTCCCTTGACGGTTGACGATGTGACCTCAAAATCAATAGGGGTAATCTACTCCTGATGATATACCAGCCCTTACCAAAATCTAAAGTTTGCTGCAAATTTGCCGCAAGTTTGCGGCAAACAAATCAGTGTGCCAGAGCTGTTTGCCAGAAGTGTGCAGCTAATGCCGCTAGCGGCATACAGTGTGCCACTAGCAGCACACAGTGTGCCACTAGTGGCACAGTGTGCCAGAAGTGCACCACAACTCTTCCTAAATGAAACAGTATGCCAGAAGTGCACCACAACTTTTTCTTTGGTATTCAGAATCAAAACTGTGTGCCAGAAGTGCGCCACAACTTTTTCTTTGGTTTTCAGAATCGTGTGCCAGAAGTTCACAACTTTTTTGTTAAAATTTTAGAACTGAAACAGTAAGGGTACCAAAGTTCACAACTTTTTCTTGAATATTTAGAATAAAAGAGCCATTTCAATATATCCATCACAATTTTCTATAATAGAACATATGCAACATTTCTTGCACCCCCTTCCATCGATCTTCTTGTCTTAATGGGAATTAGCGGCCATTTTGTCACCAAATATTGAATTCAATTAAAGTTGCCCTATAATAGATATTATATATTAAAGTAATAATTACACTTGTATTTAATTATTTCAAACACCTTTTAACCTCTTGAAAATGAATATGTGATTTTGGTGATTGAATATTATTGTCTTGCGAGACAGTATAATTATTCTCTAGTTACCTTTGCATGCTGTCAGCAAAATGTATTTGTTGTTTTTGTTTTTATTTGAGAAATGATTTAATTGGGGTGCAGTGAATACTTCTTTCGTATATATATTTCTTTACATTAAAAGCGGTTATCTAACATAGTTTTACTAGGATTAATTTTCTTGTTTTTGTACATAATAAAAAATAAATGTTCTTAATTATTACATGTAGTCATCAATATGTATTTCAATATCATCGAGATATTTTGAGAAAAAAAATGGTTGCCATCACTTTCACAGCTAATGCCCCTTTATGCACAGGTATCTGAATTTTAATCTAATTATTTATTGATTCACCAAGCATGTTGGCATACAATCATCACAGTTACACAATATGAGATATATAATGACAATAAACTAATTACTAACAGTTCATTTACATATATGTAAATACAAGTATATATTTGATATGTACCTGTGATATTAGACTATGGAACAATTTAGTATTGCATATTACATAAATTAAATGTAGTTATAGCACTCTACTTTTGGTGCGCAATTCAAAACATTTCATGTAAAAATTAAATGTAGTTATAGCACTCTACTTTTGGTGCGCAATTCAAAACATTCATGTAAAAATTCACAAAACCTTCTAGCATGAACTACATTGACAGGGTTGCATAGTACTTTACAATGGTTTTCCTTTGATATAGCATCGTCTGAATTGTAGATGTTCAAAGGGTAATACGGTAATTAGAAAAAAATGTGAAGAAAATTTTTTCTATATCTAAATAAATGGAGAGAGAGAGAGAGAGAGAGAGAGAGAGAGAGAGAGAGAGAGAGAGAGAGATTTCTTTTCTTTATTTACATGTATATCTGTTGATTACAGTTCAGATACTGTGTTTGTGAGTTGAAATTAATCAAATGAGAGTGGTAAAAATTCACCTTTATATCGTATAATTTACATATCAGGATTTTATCCAGGTACGTTATTCTGGTTTGTGGAATGCTAATTTATACTAAGTTAGAATAATCTAAGCTGTATACCAAAGTAGGTCTTCATGGGGCTTTACGGCTCTATCCATCATAAATAGAGATCGGGTTCAATGCGTCGGGTGTGGGATTCGCACAATATATGCTGAGCGCGAAACACTAACAAAACCGCTCAGTACATTCTATGCAACTCCCGGAAGTATTGATTTCTACCCCTGCGCGCATGCCCCAAATGACGTATTTGTTTACAAACACAATAACGACAACACATGTACAAAGTATACAATCAGCTGCTAGCTGACCGCCGCGCCGCGCCTGAGCCGGGTTGGAAATAGTTAATGCAATGTTACTGTTGATTGATTGCTTTGGCAAAATAAAATAGGTTAAATAAAACTTTTGTTTATTTTGGAACTTTGTCAAATAGATATAAATGGGTATAGAATGATTTGTACAACTTCAGTCACAGTGCTGAGCTGAGCTGTACATTGCATTGCAAAGCTCTGCACTGGAATACATTTCATGATTTCTGAAATGGAGGATTTTAAGATTTTACCTTTTAAATCTATAAATGAAAAGAAAGTTAAAGCAACAAGAAAACGGTCAGAGATTGACATAATATGTGGGGATTATTTTCCACCTGAAGGACGCTGTGCCATTTTGATTTGTGAAGAGCAATTAGATGATGAGTTGATGAAGTCATACTTATATTTTGGGGGATCAAGGCATACAGAGGAGTCTACATGGTGTCTGGGATCAAGCCCATTTATTATTTCATATGTTATTTCTGAAAATGATGTTGTTATTAGTGATATTAAAAGATGCGACACATTTGGTGCATCATTTCCATCATTGGCCTCTTCGTCTGTAATTGTTGGATCCAATGATACAATACATGTATGGGGAGGAATGGATACATCATCTATGAGAGTTTTGCATGACTTATATCTTCTCAAACGGAAAGGTGCAAAGTTTGAGGTTATCCTTGCACAAGACAGTAAAGATGAGAGGAATGTAACTAAAATCAAACAAACTGGGGATGTTCCACTCGGCAGATTCGGGCATTCTCTTACAAAATTACATGATCAGTCAGCAATATTACATGGGGGAATTACACTGCCCTTTCGTGAAGCAGCAGGACTTGCATCCCCATTTCAACAAACATGTGATGATGGAAAATTCTATTTACTTAATTTAAATTCATTGAGCTGGTCCATAATTAATGTTCCAGATGTCCATAGCAGAGCATTTCATACTGCTACATATGATCAAAAAATGAAATGTATATACATAATTGGAGGAGTGACATATCAGGAATGTACCCCAAGGTCACGCCTGCCAGTTCATGATGTACTGGTTTTGAGAATCCCTGATAAAAATAACATCACTTTGGACAGGATCATATTTCAGTCACCACCCAATATTGAAAACCTTGGGCTGTCATATCACAGTGCCTGTCTAGAAGATGGTAAAGTGATAATTGTTGGAGGTTTTACACAAATAGGACAGTTTCAAGCAGATGAAAAACCTGACCTTAATCCCTGTGTATTGCTTGTGGATTTAAATTTCAAATCCATATTATCTGTTGATATTGGTTCAGACAACCTAACAGCTGGGAATTCATTGCTTTGTTTATCAAGTGACTGTTTTCTCTCATGTGGTGGTGTAATTAAAAGCTACTTTGTTTATACAACAAAGGCTATGAAACCTAGTCCTTGTGACCTTCAAACAAAATGTCTTATTGACAATTCACCAGAGATATCCCCAATTTCGTGGATCCAATGTGAGGGGACATGTAAAAGGTGGCTCCACCAATTTTGCATTGGACTTTTGAACAAGGACTTACCAAAAGGAAAATACAATTGTCCAGACTGTAAAACTACTAATGTCAGTAGAAAGAGGAAATCAAGGAAATAGATGCTAAACAGTTTAATATATATGTGTGCATATTATAGCAAACATGTTTTGCAGACATGCCATAATCATATATATTGCAGTAGATCATTTGTACAATTTCAATAAGATTTTTGTAAATGACATGACCTCATATTATGACCTTCTTGTAAACATATGCTGCATTTTTTCTTTATGCTGGTTTTACTTGCAAGCCTCACCAGTTCTGGGCTGCTATAAAGCCAGTGACCCCAAAGCACATCTCGAAGCCCCCCATAAGTATCCCCTTTCCTGGCCAAATTCTTCCTAAAATGCCTAAAGATTTTGTTTCCACATTCATTACCCTCCCCACTCAACCCCCCCCCCCCCCACACAGTTCCAGCACCATTTTCATCTTCAATTAGTTCCTGAACATGCTCAATAACTTTGTGTATGTAATTAGGCCATTTAGCATAACTGAAATGTTCAAGAAGTGCATGTCCAAAGGAAACTGCAGTGTGTTTGTACATTTTTGTTTCTTCGGGATACTGAGTTTTGGGGTCACTGGCTCTATACACCTTTCTCATGAATCGAAACTTTGAGAGCAGATCTGACAGATAATTTCTCCTGTCGCCATCATCAACCAAACACAAAATACTTTGCTCATTGTCAGGGTTAAATAGTGACCTCGAGTAATTACCTGGCATCATCAATTGCGGATTAATGCCGATTGTTTTTTTTCAGGCAATTATCAAATGTAACTTCAGCATTCTTAATGATTAACTGAATGTCTTCAGTAGCATCCATGTATTAACATGTGCTATTTCTCTTATGATGAGTTTTTTGAAAAATGACCCACAATTAATGGGTTGCATCTAAGCATTTCTGACTAGCATCAGTTTGGAGAAGAGGAACAGTTTTCACCCCTTTTGACAATTTGTCAAGTGCAGATTTGGATAAATTATCTGGGTTTGCTTTGACATAATTAGCTATTTCTGTAGTATCAGCAACTGTCCTTGAAATACTAAATGAACCCAGCTGAGATTGAGCCGTCTCTCTAGTAGCATAGCACAAGGTACACAGATAGGATGAGCCACTTCCTGCCAATCCCCCATATGATCTGTCTAATTTTTCATCTATCATGGAATTAAAAAAAATTAAATTGTGCCTTCTCCAGCCATTTTGGTTTTGAACTCTTAAAATTTTGTTTCCGGCTTTGGATTTTACGCAATATGTTTACCTCATTATGCAAGAGCAAAAGTTGCATAGGGTTTTGTTAGTGCAATTACACGCACGAATCTGTTTTGCACTTTTATTATTTTGCTCGAATAGAGGCATATCGAAAAGATTCTGATAAAGTATAACTTAAATGCCTGATTTTTCGAGATCACAGATACTAAAATCAATAGCTGAATTCAAACATTTTGTTTTATTGAAACTGTGGAAAGCGTTTCTAAATCGATTTATAACTTGTGTTCAGATAAAAATGACCGTAGTCAATAAACTTCACAGAGCCTAATCAGATTTTATTTTCATTTCATGATGTGT